>NC_056746.1:484248532-484410668 GCF_019279795.1 Protopterus annectens
TATTTCAAACTTTTGAGATTATGTCGGATTATGTCGTGATCCCCTTGTTTGGCATATACATCTCAGAAGTCCAGGCCAAAATGGAAGGGCTGTGACTAACCAAGTTTGTGGATGACTGCAAATTAGGCGCCATCATTGAATTCCTTAGAGATGTCAGCGTACTTCAAATGGAGTTTACACAGACCAGTGATTGGTGCCAAAGCCATCGTCTTAAACTAAATGCTAAAAAATGCATCATCATTCCCTTCAGTAACAACAATGTCCCTGCTGATTATAACATAAACAATAATACCTTCAGTACCAATTTAGTAGTGAGAGACCCGGGAACACAAGTTGACTGTGACCTCAACTTTGACCACGTGTCTACTGTGGTGAGGAAGGCATTCTACGCTGCTCACCTGATTAGCAAAGGCTTCACCTCAAGAACAAAAGAGGTTATAACTCCCCTGTACTTGTCCCTCATTGGGCCTGTTACTGAATATAATGCTCCCTTTGGTATGTACCAACCTAGACACCTGCAGCAACTTGAGACACCTCAGAGATTTCTAACCAAGAAAATTCAGGGTCTCCAACACACATCTTACATGGACAGACTGAAGTCGCTGTCACTGTACTTAATAGCGTTAGACTACTCAGAAGCGACTTATGACTGGTTTACAAGGTTGTCTTTTACCCAAACCCAATATGAATGCTACACATCTATACATCAAATGGGAATAGAGTCACCAGTTCCAAGGACCTCAATCCAGCCTGCGACAAACAGGACCTGCTGTAGAGACAAATGCATCTCTCAGAGGTTACCACTCCGCTGGAATAGGCTTCCAATCCACATCAAGCAGAGCACCTCCATGACCCTGTTTAAGCACAACCTGGATGACTGGATGGAAAACTGTAAATTTCTACTGGGGATTGCTCTTGCTTCTCTCCTGGATATGGGTAGCCCTTGCTAGAAAAACCTTGGGCATAGACAATCTCTCTCATCTAGTATCATACTGGGATTAAACAGCTAGGCTTGTAAAGATCCTCAGGTCAGTAGCCTAGTAACATCCTATGAACCTAATTGGTCCTGCATACGCAAATAATGAGAAACCAGAAGCGGCTAGGGATAACAGCAAGACTGAGGAATTGGACTGCTGCAGAACTGAAGGTTAGAAAACTTAAGACCTATGGTAACCGGGGTGAGGGTCAAGAAGGAACAAAGACAGAGTAAGGCAATGGTCAACTCTGGGTTTGGTACTCCCCCCCCCCCCCTGTTCTCTGCCAATCCTCAGCCCTCCAACCCCCAACACCACACCTCTCTGGACTCTAAAAATGAAATCATCATCCAGGAAGCATCAGGGCTATTTACTTGTCTAACAGAGGGCCTTCCACAATGCCAGGCCTGCTGAAACATGTGCACATCGATGCATGCACCTGTCAGCTACAGTGTGCAAGCCAAGTGAAGGGCAGTCAGCCTCAACCTTTTTTTTCTTCAGCTCAACTGTCACATCCACCATCAGCTAAATGTCAGGCCTGCAGTACTTTCCTTCCTATTAAAACCGAGACACCTAGAACTGCAAGTTTAAAAAATAAAGTGTGAGTGCCAAAGTAACACAGCAACATCTCAAAGCTTCCCGTACAACCATTAACACTTCTGCACGAGGGCCTTGCTGCCCTACACCCTCCATAATCCTGCAATACACACATAAACACACACACACACACACACACACACACACACACACACACACACACACACACACACACACACACACACACACACACACACACACACACACAGCTATACTTCAGAATAAGCAAAATACTTTAAAGTACTACAACCCATGAAACTGTAAATATTACCAGACATTTGCAGTTTCAGTCATAATGCCAAAAAGACTGTAGTTGTAACAAGAACTCAGCTTGGCCGCTAAGTCAAGCCTGGACCATTTAGTCAGCAGTCAACGTGGCATCCCTTCTTTTCGCCCATTACGGCTAAAACTAGTCAAACACACTACCAATCACAGAGAAAACTTTGTTACTGCTCTGAACCAAGAACCATAAACTGTGTTTAATAACTTCTGCCCTCCATTAGCTATCAAACTCTGGCAACTGCATCATATCTTCTTAGGTCTCAAGCTTCTGGTGGTCATAATCTTTACCAGCCAACATTCTGGATACTACCTTTTCTAAAGTTGCACAAGCTGTGTGGGATTCTGTCCCTTTCACCATCAAATCTCTCATTTTTGCCATCGTTCATCCCTACCTACTTTACTTCTCTGACACTACTAAATGTATCTGATTCACAAAGTGACCCATTTTATTACCTTAGTTGATCCCATCTTTACAATTTCTGTCTGCATTTATCAACTGCATTAGCTCCTACTCAGTATTTTAAGTACATCACCTCCCCTGCTATTGTACCTTATCTTATTTAACATGCAACATCAAGGGCAATTTGTGTAAATGACTTTCTGTACATTTTGTATGCTTTATACTTAACCATCTTCCTACTAATTTGTTTTACTGTTTAGATAAAAACCTTACTGTATACTTAAGGCACTGGCTGAAAAAGGCCTTCAGATAAATTTACTAACCTGGTTTATCTTTACTAACCTGGTTTATCTGCTTGCACATTTAAACGGGTGGAAGAATGGTCTAATAATCATTTTCAGCCATGACCTGTACCAAAGGTATAAAGAACAGTGATTCTATACCTGTATGCAGACAGCAAACAAATGTACTGCTGCTTTACTACTTAACATAAATATTACACATTTTAAAAAGGCTTCACTTATGACAGAAAGAAAAGATAGCTGCAACACTAAAGGGAGCGGGTTAAGGAAGACTTTGGAAAGGCTGGAAAAAAGGCAGACAAAGTTCTGTGTTAACAAATCCAAGGTACTGCACATGGGTCACAACAGATATGGTGTGAAAAACAAAAAAAGAAACACTTGGAGCATGGATTTAGCATAAAAGTTTGCTTTATCATGCCATGCTCATATACAAAAAACTTATTTTTGGATTTTTTTTTATGACAAAAGACTAATTCACAATTAGAGTACTATTTATTCAGTGCAGCACAAATGCCTGCTGTGTTAAGCATGTTTATGTATTTATTTATTTGGAATTCATTAACCAAGTTGCATTCAGCCAGACAGTACATGTTTTTGCAGGTCATGGATGAGAAGCTCCATACAAGATGCAAATAACAGGCTACAAATCTATTATGTTACCTTAGTAGACAGGGATGTTACATACTAGTACCCACAAATCACTTCAGTAACTTGTGTGCCACAACATTAAGGTACAAGGGTGACAATTTAGAAGGGCCACTCCAGTGGCACAGAGGGATAAAGCCCTAACTAGATCCTAGATGACTAGGGTTCGATTAGCATCTCAGGCAACTAACTGAGTGGCAGGGAGAGATAGGAATGCCTGTCCTGTGGGGGGGCACTTGCTGGTGATGCTCCCTATGAGGAAGCAGGGTTCATAGAGGGGAGATGTCCTTGGACGAAAACAGCAAGTTGGGGGGGGGGGAGGCAGTGGGTACGGCATATAAAATAAAAATAAAACACCAGACAGAGGCACAGACAGTTGAGACCCCATGACTCCCTTAAGATCCATGACCAGCCCTAGCAATTACGAAACAAGTCCGGGGGTAGAAGATCCAGGGAGGATGGGGGGCGTCAGGCTGGTATAAACAAGGTCAGAGGGACGGTAAAAAGGAGGAAGAGCAGCAAGACAATTTCCCCTGGATTTTCACAATATGTTTCTCAAATTCTGAATATAGTGCTGGATGCCAATTCTCTTGACAGAATGTCTTACTATGCAAGAGTTCAAAAGACGTTGTTACCATGCCTTTGTGGGGAGGTCTGAGATAAGTTATTAGGAAGTTCCCACAGATCTTTGCAAGAAAGCTAAAAAGCATGTAATGCAGGACAAAATGGGGATATGCAAGAAAAATAAATTTATAACATGATGTGGCTGCAGGACTTCCAGGATATACAGTACAGGGATTCCCTTGTTTGCAGCAATCAATCAGAGAGATGAGCTTAGAATTTCACAGTACTTTAGATCTTCTTCTTCTTTCGGCTGTTCCCGTTAGGGGTCGCCACAGCGGATCATCCGTTTCCATTTCTTCCTGTCCTCTGCATCATGCTCTTTCACACCAACCGCCTGCATGTCCTCTCTCACCATATCCATAAGCCTTATCTTAGGCCTTCCTCTTTTCCTCTTACCTGGCAGCTCCATCCTTAGCATCCATTTCCCAATATACCCAGCATCACTCCTCAGCACATGTTCAAACCAACTCAATCTCGCCTCTCTTGCTTTGTCTCCAAAACTGTCCAACCTGAGCTGACCCTCTAATATACGGATTCCTAATCCTGTCCATCCTAGTCACACCCAGTGCAAATCTTAACATCTTTAACTCTGCCACATCCAGCTCTGACTCCTGCCTTTTTATCAATGCCACTGTCTCCAACCCATATAACATATCTGGTCTCACTACCCTGTTGTCGGATTCCTGCCTTTTTGTCAATGCCACCGTCTCCAACCCATATAACATAGCTGGTCCCACTACCCTCTTGTAGACCTTCCCTTTCATTCTTACTGGTACCCGTCTGTCACAAATCATTCCTGACACTCTTCTCCACCCAATACAGTACTTTTACACTACTTTAGATAAAATAGGAAATAAGGAAAGCAAGTTTACAGCTCAAGTAACAGAGGTAATAGCACTAAAATGTTGTCAGCTGAAAGGGGAGGGGGTGCTCGAATTGAAACTCCACAATAACAAGACAGTGCTAGTAGGCTCCAGAGCCAGAACATTAGATATTTCTGAGATATTCAGGGGATTTTACCCTCATATGTGGAAGGAGGAAGTGGGAGCTTTTTCTGGACAGTCTTTCCCTGCTTAGGTTGATGGCTGACCAAGGGAAACTAAGGAGGTCCATCACTCAAGAAGAAGAACTGTAAGAGTTGTCTCAGAAACAACCAATGAGAAAATCCTTGGACCTAATGATTTTCTAAACATGGGTTTTGCAAAATGAAAAAGGAATGCATCCTGAATGACCATCTGTTTCTCTTTAATTCTACTATAACTAATAGGGAAGTCCTGGTAAGTTCACAAGATCCCACAGGGAAGGGATCACATCTCTCTAAATTTCTACAGGCTTATTTCTATTTTAAAACTTCAACTGTAACTGCTTTGACGTTTTAAAATAGAAATAAGCCTGTAGAAATTTGGAGAGATTTATTTTATAACTTCAGCTGCTTTTATGGCCGCGGTGGTGCAGCGGTTAGCATTGTCACCTCACAGCAAAAGGTTCTCCGGTTCGATTCTCGGCTGGAGTGCCTTCTGTGCGGAGTCTACATGTCCTCCCCATGGTTGAGTGAATTTAAAGACATGCAGGTAGGTGCGAGCGTGTGTGGGTGTGCCTTCTCTGAAGGTTGGGCATCGGGTTGGCAACTTAACACCGTAAAACTTCACTGCCAATCATTAGCAGACCAGACTTCCACTGTGGCGACCCCTAACCGGGAAAAGCCAAAAAAAAACCCAACTGCAACTGCTTTATGGTCTTAACAGACAGCTAACTTACTGTTTGCAAATTTGATTCACAAGGAGCAGTCCAGGCTTGTTATGGGACCTCAAACCAGTGACAATACTATAAAGGCTTTATTATTATTATAGCATGCCGAGATTAATAGAAGGCTCATGGTAGTACTGTCATTAGATGCCAAGAAGTCATTTGATTGGATGGACTGAGGTTCTCATTTCTGATAATGTCATGATTTGTGTTGCCACAGGATTTTGTAAAGCTTGTCCAAGGAAGTTATGAGAGGTGAAAAAGCAAGGGTTAAAAGCCAAAGGGCATCTTTCCAAGAGGTTTCAGTTAAAGCAAGGGATTTGTCATTGATGTCTGTTTCTCCTCCTATTCTATCCATATACAGAGCCATTAGCTAAGTTGATCAAAAGTGAAAGATTATTTATGGGGGAAGACAGTCATGAGGCAAAAATGTCCTTTATCTAAGGCTTGTTTGTTTTTCAGATCCGCAGGTACATTTTAGCAAGTAATCTGGTTATGAAATTAATGTAAGACAAACTCATGTTATTAGTTCTAATTCTGAAACTTCCCTATAGCTGCACAATATATATACTTTCTTACAGAGAGATTGGGACATCATAGATATTTGGTGCAAAGACAGCACCTGCCTTAAAGGAAAAAAAGAGACTTAAAAACAGGGGACCAAGAAGACTAGAGACTTGTTAACAAGTGAAAGAATTTGTTGTTAGAATTTAATCAAAGACGAAGTAATCAAACTGTTTCTTCTCTCTGACTGTTTATATGTCTTTTAGGCTGTTCCAGCTGCCCCCCCCCCCCCCAAGCATTCTTTGGGAGTATGAAAAGCATGTCTCAGGACAATTTTACATCAGAAAGGTAGAACAACATTGGCTTTTTACAAGTTAAGTCTGTGTCAGTACCTGATCGGGTGCAGGTAAGGGATTTCCCAACATCTTTTTGTACTGGACAGCTCCTCAGCTGCCTAGTATATGGGGTTCATAGCCATATTATACCGTAGTCTGGAGCTTGCTGGGGCCTTTAATAAGGGTGAATAGGAATCATCCTTTCATGGTTACTTGGGGAGAATATAAGTTTTGGACATATAAAGATGGAAATCGTTGATGCTGTAATACGTACAATTTTATCAACACTGGAAAAAATAAGGTTAGCCGCGCATAAGAAATTTAATTGGAGTAACTGAAGGCTGGATCCACAAAAAGGACAAATTAAGTTTCCTTGGAATAGATTTTTAGTGAAATCTGCAGCAGATATGGCTTTCTGATCTATGGAGGATTACATGCTACTTCCAACAGCTGAGGACCACTGAGGGAAATATATGGGAGAAAGGGTGGATGATCTACCTTTCCTGTGGGCATAAGGGAGGGAGTTAACTAAAGAAATTAGTAAGATAATATGCTATTTTAATTGAGACTAAACCACTTAATAAATGGGAAAGTCATTTACAAGTTCTGGTACTAGAAGAGGTCTGGATGAGACTTTACTTGGCATCAAAGTATGTGGCCAGTTTTAAATAAATTCTTGATTTTCATATGGAAATGTCTATACAAATATTTTATACTCCCTGGAATCGGACGTTCATTTATCTGGGTACAAAGGGCTTTGCTGGTATTGTCAGCGTGGAAAACAGGACTCTTGGGAATAGTTTTTCCTCCGCATCTGCTTTACTTCAAGTCATAACACACAAAATACATGTAGTTTACAAACATGTGAACATTTCTCACCTGAGCGGCAGTATCCATTATTTATATGCATTATTTACATACAAGAGGTATTTCTACTTTATACATAGAATTAAGCCCAGAACCAAGGTTTACAATGCTTAAGTCCTTAATTATTGCAAAGCACAGTGAACAAAATTCAGGAATGCAAGAACACCTGGGCTCTATCCAATTTATCCTCATGTTCCAACACTTCAGTGGTTACCACTCTTAATTTTTCTTTCATGTGATATCAATACCATTCACCCCTCCCTTACCTTGTGCTTACCAGTTATTCTGAATCACTTTGAATTAACTGTTCCCATAACCTCCACATAGTTTTGTGCAAGATATTTTCCAGTCCCACAATTTCAGCTCTAGATTCTTTGTTGGCAATTAATTCAATAACTTCACTAAGTCTAGGTTCTTCTTTTGTTTTCCATTTTTTTTGTTATAGCTTTTCAGCTAACCAATAAAAATAATGCTATTAATTTTAAATTCATTAGTTTTTGCACATCAATAGCCCAGCTTAAATTACAAAAACACATTTCTCTTTTAACAACCATTCACACACCAAGAACATCATTATAAAAAAATTACAAAAGTAAATCCTTTGATCTACCTATGTAAACACTATGTAGTCTTTCTGGTGTACAAACGTATCGGTGAAGATTCTGAATTGTCTATACTTAGTACAACAGTGAGGTGCATTACATCTCCAGCCATTCATCTTCAGTTACTCCTACTCCTGCTAAATTTGCCACTCATGCATTTGTTTGTGCATTCATTTTTTTACCATTAAATAGAACTTTGCATGCTCTACATATTACTTTTTTATTATCTGCTTCATTATTGCTTTTATTAATATTTTTACCAAGTCAGGCCTTTATAGGTCCTTCCACTTAAGTTTTCTTTCATATTCTTTGAGGATCTTGTATAACCCCCAAACCCTTATATTTTATGAAACCTCTTAGTCCTCTGTTACATCTCTCTACTGCCTCTCCCCACCTCATCATCTCTTTAGTTTTAAGTTGTTCCCAAAATTATATAGTGTATTTTATCATAAATAGACGGTGTCTCTTCAAAGCTGCAACTTAACTCAAAAAGCCATATTCTGACTTTTCAAAGAGCATATAGTTTAGTACTAATCACACGCTGCATTTTCATATAAACATTATTTAAATGGTGTTTGTTTTTAACGACTGAGTCTGTTTAGTTTCCGTGTTGAATCACCCTCACCTATGTGAGCATTACTATATTTAGTTTCTGTATAGAATCACACCCACCCATGTGAGCATCACTACCTTCCACTTAAAGATGCATTTAAATCTCAACTGTGAGACTCTGTGGTACTCTTGAAGATGTGGTAATGTTAATCCCCCTTGGATTTACTGACGAGATCATTTTATCCCAATTAATTTTCACCCCTTTACCTTTCTAATCTTCCTAAATACATTTTGCTTCCCAAAACCTTTAAATCGGTGTCATAATCAAAAGCTTTACTTCATAGAGAATTAAAGGGACTAAAACATTTTTATGGCCTGTATTTTTTGATTCAGTAAAAATTTCCTAAGTGATGGCCTTTAGGTTAAGGTTCACAGTTCTCATTTTTTTCATGAAACTAAATACCTTTTCTCAAGTTTCCTCCAACATTTACTTGGAGAGTCTACTACTTTTTTGTAATCCAAGACCATAAATATTTCGGTCTATAATTCTGTAATTTCCCCATATATGTGTGTAGTTTTGGACCAGTTTAGAGGAAGTACAATATTTCACTGATGTATCTTCAGTTTTACCCTCATTTATTTTAAACCCTGCTATATATGCAAACTGTTTGAGAATCCTAAATAAACTTGGTATATCGTGATTTGAATGGGTTAGACCAGTGGTTTCCAAACTTTTTCGATTCTCGGCTCCCTTGTTGAATCCAGGTTTTCCCAAGGCACTCCCCCCATCAAATTTTAACCAGTAAAGAACAGCAATGTCAGAGGTACGCTATCTAACTAGAACAGTCAGTAATCATTCAGCATTATAAATTCCACTACAGGTTATTTAGCATGATAGTGACATGCCATTTTCATTGCCTGCCTTAACATACACAGATCAGTGCTCAGGTGATTAGCTTTTTTGTTTGTTTTGTTGTTTATTTTTTTTCACTGTGAGATCAAGCTTTGGGCTAAGATGTGCTGTGAGATTTGAGCAAAAATCAAACCACTTTGTCTGAATTTAAAAGGCTGAGGTTGAAACTGGTCAGAATTAATCAGTGCTCCACCCTGGTAAACAATTCAAATTAATAAAAGATAGCTATCCGAGCAAAAATCTAGATTTGCACCAAGACTTTGGGCACAACCACATTGCACTAAATGTCACAGAAAAAACATCAATGCAATAATTATATTTTAACAAACATTGCTGCAAGAAAGGCAACCCCTATGCATCCCCATATATCCCTGCACCACCCACAACTCTAAATAAGCTAACTCTGAGGTTACCAACTTTCAGGGGTAAAAAAATACTCCCTTTAAAAGCAAGGTTAGAAGCTTACTCAAGATCATTATGGCATGACAGATTATTTTCCCAGTATTTCCTGTTAGCTGGCTTACATTAATATGATCGCCAGTTCACACAGCAAAGTGCAGTTCCACAGACTGCAATTGTTCAATGTGTCAAAGGCATTTTATTTGGCAAGTATCTTTCAAAAATTATTGTCACAATCATTCATGCATACTGCAAAGAACACTGTTAGTCAACAGACCTCATTTCACTTTGTCAGACACTCAGTGGAACATTAGTAGCTTGTATACATTTCTCGGAAGCAGAGTGAGTTTATTAAACTTTTGTTAAACAGAAAATGCAGTTAAAAGAAGCCAAGAAAAGACTAAATGGATCAGGGATAGTAGCTTTCTATCTCTGTTACTACCCCCCTTTAAATATAGATATTTTCTATCCATCAGGCAGTCTAAGCAAGAAGCATTAACAGACTGGATGAAAGCAGAGCCCACATCTAATTCTAAGTCTCGGATTTTTAGTAAGGTTTTTTGCACTGTGCCAGTTGCTAATCTTCTCAGTTAAAGTCTTACTCACCAACGTGGTCATGCCAGGAGAGTACAAATTGTATTCATTATGTCACATCAAACCTGTAAGATATTTGTTTTGGTAGCCAGCCTGAAGCTCTGAAATTAAGCACCTGCCGGTATCAGTGACCAAAGATAATACCATTCCCGATCACAACAGTACTGTACTCTCTCAGCTAACCCAGTTTCCTTGAAGCACAATACATTAAAAAAATGATAATATGTTTTGAATAAACTCTCGGTGAAAAAAGTAAGAAAACAGCATTCCATGCTTGCAGCATACAGAGTGCTTTTCCTGACTCTGGTATAGCCCACATCCAGATTTCAGCCAATTACTGTTCAACCTTTTATTTTATAAACTGACCTAGTAAAGAACAACCAGATAACCCTCAGCACACCAATAGCCTGCAGATTAGGACGATAATGACTCCACTGATTAACAGTAAATGAAAATGATGGGAAATTGTGAAGCATACTGAAAGAGTTGTAACCCTCCCGCCACATGACAGAACATCTGGTGTAAGTTTTATGTGCATTACTCGTTGGTGGGCAGTTATCAGCCCCTGAACAGTTAAAATAAAACTGTTTTATATCCCTTTTCAAAGACATATGAATAGAATACTATGCAGTGCAAAGTTACATACAGTAGTCCAATAAAAATGCAACTATTACTGTAATTCTGGAGTACAATGTATGCTTGAAACATACATTTTCTACATCATCAAAAGTGGAAGTGTCTGAAAGATGTGTATTAAGAATAACCAAATCCTCGTGTCATGCCAAACTAGTCGGAATTCATATAACCGAAACTAGTCGGAATTCATATAACCGGGAAAACACTTGGTCCATAAGTACCCGCATGTGGAAGAGTCTTGCTGCGGGTTTCAAGTAATGTACATTATCCATACAGTTAATAACATGCTATTATCGTGATCTTTAAAACACACAATCGTAATTATGTTTAAGGGAAATGTGTAGTTTGCTTGCACCTTTTTTCTGATGTTACTTTGTTAAGTGGCTCGTGTAAAGAGGTTGAGATGTATGTGCAACTCAAGTGTAATCCATCACTTTTTCTCCCAAGACTGTCTGTTTTTGGTGGGATTAGGAGGGACATAGCTAATTTTGTTTTAAAACAAGAAACATCTTTATTAAATCATCACGTATTAACCTTTAGCGCAGCCACAAAATAAACTGCAAACTAATAAGCTTAGTAACTAAGCTTATTAGTTCATGGTTTATTTTGCTGCTAAGCTTATTAGTTTGCGGTGCCCCTGTGAGGAAGCTGCGGAGCACTCTTTGGGAATCCCTGGGTTAGACAAATAATTCTGTCATCTGCAAACAGGGAACCTTTCTCCTCTTTTCTACTCTGATCAAAACCCTTCATATTTCCCTGCCTTACTATGAGCTAATGCTTCTAAACCTGGAGCAAATAGCAAAGGAGAAAAGGGACGCTCCTGCCTTTTGCCTCTTTCTAGGTTATAGTCCCGAGTTAATCTTCCCCCATACTTTTATTACCACAGTAAGTTTTTATAAATTTCATTTTTTAAACATGTTTATTAAATCACAATTTCAACAACAACATAAGTACGCTTACATTAATAGATTTTTTTTTTTTATTTTCATGCAGTATACATAAATATTTGCCTTTTAATAATTACCATTCACTCAGACATTACATAAATTGCTTCCAGCCTTCTCTTAAATCTCGTTCCTCTTCCGGACCATAATTCTGTATGTATTGTTCCCACAAATTTAATTTATTTCTATGTTTACAGGCAAGTGCTAGGCAATCTGTCTTTAAAACCATGTCAAGCCTAGCCAAAAAACCCCATTCAAATTTTCCCTCTAGCCTCAAGGAGGGAAGACAAGATAGACCAACAAAGAATTTGAGGCTGCTCATCCATTTATCTAGGTTTACCTTGAAAGTGGCAAGGGTGCTATTCTGCTTGACAAGTAGTGGAAGTTTGTTACAGAGGTGAGGGATACATTGGGATATGAATCTATTATGCCAAATTATCTTATTTATCTGCTAATGAAGGTTTAGTTCTTTTAAATGAATATTTGATGTACTATTACTTCTACAAAAGAATAGATCATCAAATACAGTTGAATCTTTCATGGCATGAAAAACTACACACAAATCTCCATGGAGGAATCTGTAAGAGACTGTATACAGAGAAAGGGTTGTCAGTCTCTCCTGATAACCAAGATTTTTGAGGCAAATGATCATTTTTAGTTAAGAATCTCTGAGTTCTCTCACTTTGTCTGATATGTTTACATAAATACATGCCAAAAATGTGCATTACATTCAATAATGGGCCTGATAAAATACAAGTAAAGTGGAATTAAGGCTTCTCTGGATCTAGTGGAGATGCCTTTGGAAATGAGATGATCCAGATAAAAAGCTTTCCAAAACTACTGTAAAGACATGATGGTCAAATGAGAAGGAATCCTCAACAAGGAGTATCCCGATCCCTTACAACAGCGTCTGATGAAGGGGTGCATCTCCTATACAGTAAGTGAAACTATTTTGTTTACCAAAATGAACTATGCTACATTTTTTTATACATTTGAGACCATTATCCTTGCACCAATTAACACAATCTAAACCATGTTATAGAAATTGCGAGTCAGTTGAAGACTGAATAACACCCAATTCACAGTCATCTGCGAACTTAGTTAATTATAGGATAGAAGTGCTTGCCTTTAGGTCTGATAACACATGCCAAATAGGAGGGGGGCCCAAAATGGAGACCTGTGATACATACCACAGGTAACTGTTTTGCTTTCAGAAGTGGCACCTGCTATTCTGACTGCATAGGTTCTGTCAAATAACTAGTTAGCATTGTTCATTCCCATTTTTAAAGATCGCACTTCCAGTTTTTTACAATATGCAGTACTTCACTTACAGCTGGTTTAGATTTTGATTGCAAATTTGTAGTAACTGCTTTTTGGTAGCTAATAGCATAAATTACTGTGTCTAGGAAATTCAGATTCTATGTTCAACTTCCAAAGAATCATTTGTTTAGTTACAACCATTTACTTCCCCAACATTTCTGACTAGTACTCTGTAGGGAATTTTTAAAATCTGCTAACTTGTTACACTCCCAAAACACGTTCCCAATTAGTTCTCTATTTCCCATCACACCTCCTGCATTCACCATCTACGAGATGAAAAATCACTAGTGATTGGAATATAAATATACCTATGTAAACACTTCTAAGCAAAAATCCTAAACCTTCTGGACTTTGCTGCACACCTGGGAGCCATACAAATGTCCTCCAATTGTTTCTTTGTTAAAAGAGAATAGAATGGACATGTAAAATATTTTCTGTCTTTGCCTGATTGTGATTCATACAGTTATCATGCAATATTTTATATGCACTACTAATTAGCCTTAGCAGTTTCTGTTCTAGACTCAGCTGAAAATTGCACCAAAACTCATCTTTCACTTGGTATTCCACTACCTCTTTCTCTTTGCCTTTACTCTTATCAAGCCCTGGTATGGAAGGCAGTATCTAACCTACAGTCTGAACTTCTGCTTGGCCTCATCTCACTATTACATTTCCCTCTTTATTCGTTATTTGCACCTAATAGCTTGACTCCTTTACTAGGAATCTCCAGTAAATCCCAACCCCTTTTACCTCTTTTCTATATCCCTATTTGATGTTGTCCTTATTGGCAAAATCTCCTTTCTCCACTCCTGTTCTTAGAATAATTTCTGCTACTTTATGAATATAATATGCAGTTGTTATCCTCCTGAAGGACCCACATCCAAAATCCTACTCTCTCCACATCCACCCCAAATTTCATTATCATTCTTTTACAGTTTGGCTTACAACTTTTTTCCTTGAGTTATGTACACCAGTCTTAACTGTGTAGCTCTAAAGTATCATAGACTACCTTGTTCTATAGGGTGAATCAACTCATCCCCATTTAACTCTTGCCCTCTTCCTCACCCAAATAAATTCTTTCAACTCATTTTATAACTTTGTCTGTTAGATAAAAATGCCCGATTTCTATATAAAAAACTAAGATGGACCAAATACATTCATTGCTTTTACCTTAATGTCCACAATCAAGACCTTCTGGTTTCTCAGTTTTTGTATTATCTTTTAAGAATCTTTCTATACATTTTTAGCTGTCATAGCAGAACCTTTTTAATCTATACACCAAAATACTTCCTCTTATCATGCTCTTATAAATATTGGCATTGGTAAACCAATTATTGTGCATACAGTTTACTGCTAGAGCTTTTATTTTATATTCATTAATTTTCACTTCCTGGAAAAACCTGAAACTGTCTTAAAATGTTCCAATAAAGATAATGTCCTTTTCTGGATTTAACAAATATAAAATATCATCATCTGCAAATAAAGCTAACTTTCCTCGATTACCATACTTGTTACAGGCTTTAAATTGCAACTCTTATTTTATCATTAGCTCTAAATATAGCGCAGACAGCAAAAGGTAAAGACAACATTCCTACCTGGTTCCTTTGTTCAAACAGATGGTCAGCGAGGAACACTCCCAACCTTAATTCTTCCCTCTGAATATTTATGCACTCTTCTAATTAACCCTTTACTTTTATCAGGGAATGTGGCGGTAGCGTTGCCGCCTCACAGCAAGAGGTTCTCCCGTTCGATTCTCGGCTGGAGCGCCTTTTGTGTGGAGTCTGCATGTCGTTCCCGCGGTCAAGTGGTGTTCAAAAGACATGCGTGAATGTTTTCTCTGTATCAAGACCAAACAATAATAGTGGCATTTTCTTACATTCTGTTTTTCTCTGAATTATCATTAGCTGTCAGTTTTGCCAAATGTTAGCCACCCCGCCGCAAAATGACATGGATTCATAACTATTCAATATTGGTAGGACCTCTTAGCTGATATGCACAAATACTTTATAACTAAGGTTTAAAACTGAAATAGGTATACATGAAGCTGGGTCTGAAGGGTTTCTACCCTCTTTGCGTAACAAAGACACCATGGTTTTCTTCTGGGATGGTGGTACCCTCTACCCTTAAAAATACTACTAAAGCCTTTCAGATCTTTATCGCTGCCTTCATTCCCAACTTCCAAACTTTCATATAAATACAGTCTGTTCCTTACATTTTTTTCCAGTACAACACAAAACCTCAGCTTTTCTCTGCATGTTTTTTCTAATTCTAATTTTGGAAATAGCTCTTCTTAAGGAGCCTCATGCTTGGCCAGTACTTTCTTCAGTTCAGCCGCTGCCATTTGCAGTTTTATCAGTTCTTACTAGTTAGTCAAAGCTTATTCTACTTTCCAGCATTTTGTAAACTGAATGTATATACTCCTTCAGTGTTTCACTTATTTTAAATAGCACTTAGTGGATTTGGTTTTATCTTTTCCTATAAATTCCTCTTTTGCTAAAGAGGTGCAAAATTCTTCCATGCCAACATTTTTATGTTATACTGCCCGAATGTCAGAAAAAGTAAAAACTAGCCAGTAAATGAATTTTGCACAAACTGATAGTTTTTACTGGGTATTTTTTTTTTATTTTTGTAATTTCAGTTTTTACATTGGGAGTGTTCTAGTCAAAATGTGTGCAGCTGTATTGGAAGTCCCCTCGTGTTTTTTTATAAATTTATTGTACCAGAAGGGTTAATTCCTCTGGGGTCCTCTCAGTTTCACAACAACCTATAAATAACCTCAATTCACCCAATCAAATGCCTTCTCTACATTCAGACTAATTAACAACGAGGGTTTCTTTACTCACCGTTTCCTGGTACCATAGATATTTTTATGATACTGTCAAAAGTTTGTCTACCAATTATGAACCCAAACTGGTCTGGGTTTATTAGTTTTCTTAAAATCCTTGCTAATCTACTCACAAGTATAGCAAAAAAATACCTTATAAGCATAATTTAATATCAGAATTGATCCACAAGACCCTGGGCTAGTTGGGTTGATACCCTCCCTTGGTATAACCATTACTGCCTTCTTCCATATTGGTATGATTTCCCTCTACTTCAATATCCCATTAAAAACCTTGTGTCATATTTGTACAGCTTTATCTTTACATTCTCTCAAAAGTTCTACTTTTAAGCCATCTTGAACCAAGGATTTCCTCGCTGCCTGTAGCTTTTCTTTAATTTCCATTGTTGTAGGAGTTATCCGCTATATCCTGTTTCAATTATTTTTGTTATACCTAGTCCCTAAAACTTTCCATTTTCTCTAGCCAATCATTCCCACATTTCTGTCTTGTAAAAAGCTTTTCATAATTCACAAATATGTTTTCTGTGGTTGCTCATATGCTGTTCCTGTCTCAGTATTGTTCAGCTTTAAAAATCAGCTTCTTATCAGCTTCTTCGCTTTGATGTCTCAATCAACTGAGGTAGCCATTTCAGCATATTTTTGAAATAAATAGACCAAGTTTTCATCCAACCTTCTCTTTAATTCATTTAATCCTGTTTTTTCAGATTCAGTTAAATTAACATTTTCTTGGAAATGTTTTATCCTCATCAGCCTATGCATTGTTAAATTAGCATTATAATGTAATTTGTCCCAGTTTTATTTTTGATTTTCCATCCAATCATTCAAATAATTACCTAGTTCTAGATCTATCCATTCTGTTTTCTCTAGCATGACATCTATGCTTTGTATTACTTAAGTATACTGATCTACTTCTGCAGACAATGGTGCATGCTCTGACAGTGTTATTGGATGAGTCATACCTTTCCCAACTGAGTATTCACATTTAGTTATGTTTATTCTACCTAATCTTTTTTTAAAACAAGAAACACAGTAATTAAATTATCAAAAAACAGAATAGGTTGTGGTCGCCTAGGCAAAAGCTGTACTGAAACTATAAAACAAGAAAGCCCAAGCTGGCAGAATCTAGGAAAACTGACAAATGTTTAGGAAAGCCGACAAAGTTTAAAGCCACCAAGTTTTATTGATTTAGTGCTTTAGTCTCCACCCACCGGAGACTTCATCGGAATAATAACCGTATGTCTTTACCTTAAATTTCATAAACATCCTTCCTATTGGATAATCAGTTATATAAGTTTAGACAAAGCTAGCATCATTTAAGTGAAAATACACTACAAAATGCAGGGTGTGATAGTGAAATATGTACTTTAAAAGATCCATTTTTCTTTATAAAACACAGTGTTTTTAAGAAACATATTCAAATCATATACCTGTAAATAGATATATAAAAATATAAATAAATATATAGAACAAATATATAATATAATTTAGATTTAATACTTCAATGCTCTCAGTTTTAAAGCAGGAATAAGGGAAAAGCTGTCATTCAAGCCTGGGGTTACACAAACATTCAATTGTAACTGCTATATAAGCTCACAGAATTCCAATCTGGTCTGCCAGTCACCCCCTCTTTCATGGGGAGTAACATGCTCTAGGACCCAAAATTTGAAATTGGCTTGTTTGCATGTAAGGGTGTGCTTATACAGAGTATTAGCATTTCTCTTTCTATTAATGTCATAGACATGTTCATAGATTGTTTTAGGCTTCGCTCTGTCTTCCCCTCATTAAAAGAAAAACAGTGTACACTGTGAGCTAAATATACCACATCTTTTGAATAACAATTGTAGTAACTTGCTGCTGTTAATTTTAATCTGAAAACACATAATTATGCAACATTCGCTATAAAAGGGCATTGTGGACACATATCACATTTAAATGTGCCGTTTTTGTGTCCGTTTGTAACATGGGTTAACTTAAAAAAGAACCAAAATGTACCAGAACGTCCAAAAAAAAAACGAAACGAAGATAGGAACTCCAGGAACCACAATGAGACAGTATTTTTTTAGCGCTTTCTTTCACATTTATTGTAGTGAACTTCTTCAGATAAAGAAGAGACTTCCCAAACTCTTCTTTTATAGTTACTATGAAGGAAATGATGTCATGAACATGAATTAATTGAATTAATCATAAAACTTATGTATACATATGAATGCATTAAATAATTAAAACCCCTTAAATGTACCCATGTGGTACAACTTTTAAACACTTATTAAATACAACTACGTATTAACAAAATTAATTTTGTCTCACTTATTTTATATATGTTTAAATATTCTCATAGTGGTTTCATTTGAACCTTTGATAAGTTCAAATAACTTCTATCTGAGAAAACTACCATTCCTATAAATTGTTTTCACTTTTTCTGTGTAAATAACCTTATTTCATAACCAAAACAAATTCAAACTGTATATTCAAATTAATTCATGAATTTTCTAATTTTATCATCCTGTACAAATATGAATATATAGATATATGAATGTGAGAATATCTAAAATACATACATCTATCATAACTACCTTCACTACTGTAATGAAAATTAAATACATGAATCTAAATTCCAAATATAATTACTTCCTAGTCTCTCAATTAATAGAAAATTATTACTGTTGTTACTGTAATAAACTCTATATGCACTAAACTTATAAACTATTGTATGAAAATATGTTTATGTACGTGTGTAATAAATGTACATTTCTCCATAAAATAGATTAAGTTACTTAGACCTATTCTAATGAAAAAATAATATGTAATGGTCTTACCTATTTACCAAGAAACATTTTAAATTGATCATCTCATTTAGACCCGGTGCATGGTCTGCTCCCAACAAAAGTTGCCACAATGCCTCTCTTTGTTCTAATTTGTTATTTAAATCACCAGTGTACAATCCCTGATCTACCTGTTCTAGAATGAAAAATTCAAACTTTTTAAAGTTTTCACATTCCAGAGCATGTCTTGCTAAAGCGTTATTTTTATCCTTTTTTTTTTTAATAGCCAAACTATGCTCGTATATTCTGCGTTTTAATAATCTCTTGGTCTTTCCAATGTAGTAACATTTGACACGTGGAACAACTTGCCAAGTAAACCACCAATTGACTATTACAATTGTAGTACTTGGAAGCCCACATGATTCTACCCAAATGTTTAATTTTAACAAATGAACTATTACTAATGAACCTACATTGTTTGCAATTATTGCAAGCATAAGTGCCTTTCTTATTGACCACCGTTGTTTTTTGGGATTGTTTCAAGTTGTTTGCTCTTTCAAGAATCAATTTAATATTTGTGACCATTTTGTAAGTAAACTTTGGTGATGTACCCAAAATGGTCACCAATTCTCTATTACCCAAAATGATGTTCCAATTCCTCTCTATTATATTTTTTATAAACCACATTTCGTCTGTTATAGGTAAGGGAAAAGCACTTAGAAACTTCTGTCTAGTGGTAACCACTACTTTTTTGACAGTACTAGGCGCCCCTACAATAACATCACCTGAATGTAGAATGGGTTGAGCTACCCCCCTTTCTTAACTCTGTCACTTCTTTTTCTAACTTTGTTAACCAATATTGGTCATAACCTCTTTGTGTAAACATATGCTTTAGTAATGTTAATTCTTCCATATATACCTCATCCTTAGATGTTAATCTGCTGAGCCTTATCATTTGGCCCTTGATGACTCCCTTCTTCATGTGCTCTGGGTGAAGACTATCTTTGTGTAAGTATTGGTTAACAAAGCATGACTCTCTATAGATTTTACTGTGTACTTTACCTTCCACTCCTTCTCTATTAAGGGTCAAATCAAGGAAGTTTATTTGCTTTCCAAAACCACCCATCTTAAAATATAAAAATTCGGTGGTTTTGTTCAGATCTTCCACCATACTTATAAACTCACTCTTGTCTCCCTCCCAAATGAAAAGCAAGTCATCAATGTATCTGCAATAAAATAACACCTTACCAAAACTCGAATGAGTTTTCAAACAGTTTCGTTCCCAGTTGGCCATTACAATATTAGCAAATGCTGGTGCAACTCTGGATCCCATGGCCACTCCGGAAACCTGTTTGTACAAATTCTTGTTAAATTAACTTAAACCCATTTTCAAATTTTTTTTTAACTTCGGTCCTCTCTTGAAACTAAACATTAATGGTTTGGAAGATACTTTAAGACCATTAGGCATTATTGCAAACATGAGAAAAATAGAGAAAATAATTACTAAATATTGGGGTTTGCAGCTATGCCTAACAGTCAAAGTTTTTTTTTCTTCCTACTAAGCATACATTTATGTGCTAGAAAAAAGCTATTTACTTACTTTCTCTTAAAACGTGTAACTAGATCAATTTTTCTTTTGCCATCCTCTTTTAACCAGACTTTTCTTCTTTTTTTTAACACTGTGGTGCCCACACCTCTCAAAGCTAAGCAAGGAGAAAGAGAGAAGAAGGGAGAAAGAAAAAAAAAAAAAAAAAAAACAAACAAGAGAACCTGTCCACAACAGTATCCCCATTACACTCAAAAACACCAGAGGAACATTCACTTTATATCATGTAAAGAAAATCATGCACTTTAAAATCAGTACAGTTAAGAAAAAATTACAGTTAACTTTCTCCCTCCTCTTCCCCTCCCCCAAGTATTTTTCAGAACATTAATGGCAAAGTAGGGCATATGCTTTAAAGTCCCAAACAAGTTCAGCAAAGTCCAAAAAGGTCCAATATTTCCAGATTTTCTTATTCTGTCATATTTCACAAATATAATTATTGCTTTGTAATCCTATATTTGTCAATTTCCAAGTTACTAGTTTTATTCCTGTTCATCTCCATCTCCCAAATGCTGTCGCTGCTTCATTTCCAACGTACTCCCAATTCTTCTAGTCAACTCTCGTGTTACCTTCCTTTTCTCTGGCATTTTCCGTTGAAACATTGGGAAAGGTTTCACTGGCACAGTCCCTCTGTGGTCTTTATTACCAGAAGAACAAGCAAGAGAATCTCCTTCTGTTTTACAGTTCATTTTTTTGTTGGACAAACCTTTAAATTTCCTCGCAAGTACTTCATCAAAAAATGATTTTGTCTCTACAAGGAAAAATATTTTGAAGATAGCTGGGTACAACAGTTTGAATCTCACACCTACTTCTCAACATTCCCTGAACAGTGGAATAAATTTACTCCTCCTCTGCCTGGTGTACAGTGAGTAATCATTCTCCACAAGCACTCTGCCATCTCCCACTTTTTGTACTCTGTCCTCCTATCACAGTTTTGTCAGAATCAACTCCTTCTGCTGGTAGGATAGCATCTTTACTATTAAAGGTCTAGGTTGCTTTCTCATAGCCAGGTTTGGAGCATACACACAATGTGCCCTTTCAATTAACAACTCCTGCTCTATATTACTAGTCCAATTGCTTATTTGTGCTTTCATAAAATGTATATAGTCTGTTCTTTCCAGCTTCTCTGGTACAGCTGAAAAATCTCAGGTTTTCCCTACGTGCTCTGTCTTCTAATTCTATTATTTTTAAACATCTCTACTTGAACGGTCTCATATATAGCCAGCCTTTTCTTCATTTTGACCTCTGATTTTTGCAGTTTTATCACCTCATCTGAATATTTGTTTAAAGCATCTTCCATTTTTTCCATCCTTTTGTTGTTTGAGTTGATATACTCCATCAGCGTTTCGTTTATTTTAACCAGGTCTATTTGCAGTTGTCTTAGACTTTCCTCTAGGTTACTGGAAGTTATGCCTTGAGCTTGCACTGCTTTTTGCTGAACAGATGTAACACCTTTCCCAGTCAATGTTTTTTCCTCACCTTCTGTAGCTAATTTTCCTTCAGGTCCTCTGTATTTCTTTTTTCCTAGCATCCAGGCAGTGCCAGTTACTGAAATTTACCCAGAAACATAAAAGTCCACCTCTGCAGTTTCTGTTTTCACACTGGGAGAGCTACAATCAAGCTGTTAATCAATATGTAGTCATATTGGAAGTCCCCTATATTCTCCCTAATCTTGACCAGTTATTATATTTCCCTGAGTAAATGGTATATTCCTTCACATGACCCACATACAGCTATTTAAGAACTTTGATTCTGGTGTGACTACTTGTTTTCTATGATCACCACTAACATCCTCTTCCTTAGTTGTAAGCCTCAAGTCTCCCATCTTCCTTGATGATAGCAATTATATTTAGCTAAATATGTGTATTTTCTTGCCAATAACTCCTGGCTATCACACATTTCCTCTGCCTATCTTATTTCTTCTCCTATCCCTATGAGAACACTGCTTCTTCTTTTCCTGTCCTGTGTGTTATCTGCATAGCATCCCTAGCTAAGCCCTTTATTTATTAGATCCTCAGGTGCTTGTCTCTGCAAATGGGTTTCCTGCAGCAACACAAAACACAGATGTAACTGCCTTAAGCAAAAATGAATAAAACTGTAGCCAGCCTATCAGTGAGGCCTTTCACATTTCAGGACAGTAATCTAATGGCCATTCTATATTACATAAAGTCTCATTATTCACTGAACTTTTGAACCACTTCTGTCTTGCCCTAGCAGATCCACTCCCCTTTATTTACATAATACTAAAAATGCTGGAATGGGCAACACTTAATTCCAAACATGTAAAGGCTTGGCTTTGTGTTTTACTTAAAATGAAATACAATTAACACAATTATTAATTTTGTTAATAAATATGCAAAGTATATACAAGTACAAAAGCTTGCTATATTTCTCTCACTTCTTTGCAAGCTAGTGGTCTACCAAGGCATCCCATCCTTTACTTTTCGAGCATTTATCATAACCACTCTAAGTGGGAAAACAAAATTGCTATCTGTAGTTCTCGTATAATTTTACAATTTGTCTACATGGCAGCAAACAGTTCTCCTGGAATTTCTAGCCATTAATCTCGATGGAACTCATTTCCCAATCTTTTCTCCTTAGCAGTGCCAATTTTTTACCCAAAAGAGAGGTTCTAAGATGGCCGCAGGATAGGAGCACCTGCTGTGAGCCCTGATGGATAATTAGAAATTTTACTCGAAAATGATAAGGAAACATTCTTCAAAGTTTTTGAACATTCTTCTGACAGTAAACTCAAAACTATAACTTCCAAAAAATTGAGAAGAAAGCTGCATTTTTTTGTCAAGCCAGCTTTCCTTCAAAATCTGATCTGGAATGCGTCAACAAATTAGTTCAAAGTCTCATCATTAAAAATAAATTCCAACATAGCATCTTCTATTCAAGAATCCACATTAAAAATGACAACTTTCAAAGTAAACTAGATGTTCTATAGGACAACAGCTTAAAATAAACAAATGTTAAAAAACATAATTCAGAAAAGTATGGTTGTGGAAGTCCTACTTACCTTAACAGTAGAAATTTGAATTTTACAGTGACTCAGTTATAAATGGGTGCTGTGCCTAAACAAACCCACACTGAGAACTTCTGTAGACAGAATTCCCTCCTCTGACTCCCTGTGATGAGGGATCAAATAAGCCCCTCCAGTCTGGGAAGCCTAAATCCTGTCATAGGAATTCAGTTGTTTAGGCTTTTAGTGCTATGTAACAAGAATCAAGAAGGACCAGAAGCAATAATTGCCTGAAACCAACCAATTCACAGCAAAATGCCACCAACACAAATAACCAAAACCAACCAACAACACAAGAAGGTTGGATACAATTGAACTATATATAAAATAAGGATGTGATGGGTGCTGCCATTGAGGCAGTGTGAAATTCTAACATCTACTGTTACAGGCAAGCAGGACTTGTGCAACTGTGCCACGTTCATCACTCACAAAGTCTCATTAACGTATAGGTAAATTTCCAAAGCTTACCATACCTGGGAAAAAAAAGATAATGATCCAGTATCCCCTGGAGAATGTTCTTCACAAAGCCTGCACTGGAACCAGAAAACAGTTTCTAGTGCTTTGTAAAGGTATGAAAAAAGGACCAGGATGTTGTCTCTAGAATGCTTCTAGAGTCTACTCCTTTTCAATATGCCAGCAAAGAGGATAAAGGTTTGGTGGAATGTGCCTTAACCTTGCCTGTAATAGAACATTTGTTTGCTCAGAGACAGGTTGACCCTTCTCAGCCTCAAAAGAGGAAATAAACAGCTGTTCAGCTTCCCTGAAGGGCTTCACTTTGTCAAGGTAGTTTCTGAGCTGTCTATGCATATCCAAGGTACACAGAGTCTTTTCTTCCTTGTTTTTGGGTTCCAGAAAGAAACCTGGGAGAGACAAAGGTAATTTCAGAAACAATTTTTCGCATGAAAAATGGATTAGTGCATAAAACAACCCTATCTTTGTGGAAAATACGATAAGTTTGGCCTACCATGAGAGCCTGCAGCTCACAGACTCTCCTTGTAGATGTCACAGCAATAAGCAAAACAGTTTTCCCAGTGATGAACTATAAATCAGCCTGAAAGGCAGGTTCAAAAGGAGATGAGGTCAATTTTCAGGCGCAAAGTTGAGATCCCACACAGAAAACAATTTGGTTTTGAGGGAGCCTCAAGTATAACACTCCTTTTATAACCTATTTGATTATAAACGGAGACAAAAGAAGGGGATCCATGAGCAGACAACTGAGATGACCAACAGAGGCACCTTGATACATGCACAAAATAAGACATCATGGAGAGGCTCTCACAAATATTACAAAACCAGAGGGGTGGAGACCATACTGGGCTCTCTGTTATTAGTTAGGCACCACCTAGATAACCTCTTCCACTTGTAAACATAATATTTTCTAGTTGCAGTTTTTCTTTCCTCCTTCAATACCTGCTGTACATCCTCATGGAACAAGTGCCTAAAAGGTATCGATATATGGATCTACTTCAATTTCCGATATCCCACTTCTTCAAACTTCACAACAACAAGATGAAGTTGCAGAATATGTAGTTTCACAAACACCCGGATCACCATAAAATAATTCTGGGAACAAATCACTTGGTCACCATGGTGAACTTTGCCCTTTTCTCCACTACAGTGCAATCTCGGAGGGGGGCGTGCATCCCTCTACATGCATGTGTGACCCAACCTTGTTAGAAATGTTACACCTAAAGAAATCCCAATCCCTCCACACCACATGCTCCAGGGACCTCAACCTCATTACCACAATCAACAGAACATGCTGGAGGGACGGGTTCATAACCCAGAGACTGCCCATGCTCTGGAATACACTTCCCATACATGTTAAGCAGAGCACTTCACTGGCCCTTTTCAAGAGAAATCTTGATGAGTGGATGGTAAATAGAAAGTTCACCCAGGGGGTCACTCCAGTGGCTCTTCTTGATAGAGGCACTGGGAACTAATGGCGGCATGACGCCAGGGCACTTCTATGGGCACGGCTTGTAAAGGCTCCAGGGCTGTTGGCCTAGTACACACCTATGAATATAGACAATCAATAAATATTGGAATTTTATTTTTCAAAACGGCCTAAATTGTAATCTATTTGAAACTGATAAACTGAAGACTATAATAAGGAGTACTTCTCAGGCTCACTATTTACACAGAGAAATGTATACTCCTAAGACATTTTTACTGTGCAGAAAAAGATTCTGAAGTTGTTATTTGGAGATGTAATAGGGAAGTTAAAGCTGATTGGAGACTTATGTATATTTATAATGAGGTCCGTTCACCTTAAGCAGTTGTTAGAACATAACCCAGTAAGTGAATTAAAATCAACGGTGAGGAAGAAGGGGACATTTTCTAGCGGTAACTACAGGCAATGCAGGTATATAAGCAATGTTTCCACCGCGTTCAGGCACCCAACATTTGACTGGGAACACATGGATGAAGTGACAGTCAGCTGCAGAGAAATATGGCTGTTTACAAATTCCCTGTGGGCAAAGAGAAGAATGTGTTGCCATGGCCACAACTTTAAAAACCAAATGCACAGGGGGAAAACAATGTCCATGGTCCCCAAGAAACATGAGACAGCAGGCAATATGGCAGGCATCAGCAGCAGGCTGGCCAGAGGGCAGTAAAAATGCAGTGCACAATAGACAATGTCTTTATAATCAGTGTGTGTGGACCACTACCTCCTTCACAGTATCTGGGGAACATTACCTAAAATGCATACTGGAGCATAAATATGACTACAGCAGCCTGCAGGATTTCCCTCATGCTATAACACACTTCTACATGTTGTAGTTACATAAGCCTGTACTGTACAAAGAGCACAACACTCATTACTTCTTCTGCCTCCATGCATTTGGTTATTAAAGCTGTGAACATGGCAGTGTGTGCTTCTCTTCGCCCACAGGGAATTTGCAAACAGACATATTTCTCTGCAGCTGAATGTCACTTCAGCCATGTGTCCCCAGCCCAATGTACCACAGGGAAATGTCTTGCTGCCTAGGCACCTGAACCCATTTCCACCATTTATTTCACACATTTGAAATGGGCTTTTGAAGCAATTTTTTTTAATTGTGTGAGTTGCAATATAGTTTATATTGCAGTATATAGCAACTGCCCCCGGTTTTATATTGGTAAAAGTACTTGAAAATAAAAGACAGAGATTTTGCCAATGCATTAGCCAAACATAGTCAAAAATGTTTAGGGTTTAGAAAGTTCCATTTTTTCTGTTTTAGAACAAACAGACAGCATCAACCATATAAGTGGATGTAACAACCTTCTTGAAGTGAGGGAATTAAAGTGGCAGGTAATTTTAAAAGCCGACAGGTTCTCAGGTTTGAATGAACACAGTGTAAGAGGTTTGTTAAAATTAAAAGTTGTTTAGATAAATTAATGAGGATTTGTTTTTCATTGTTTAGAACAGGTTTATGATATGTCATTACTGTATTTTACTATGTCCTGTGCTTTATAATACTGTGACTGTTTAATTTGATAATGATATCATTGTTGCTGGTGGAATTGATTGGTCTGTTTTAATTGTGAATGATATTAAAAGTTAGCAAAGGTTACTTAGTACATTTTCTGATGAAGTTCTATTCAGTATGAATAAAGAATCAAAAGTACCAAGTATTTTTTTTTTTATTTGTTCCATTTCCTCTGCAACCAGGTTTGGAGTCTGTCAACCAACTTCTTTTTTACTTATGCGTAAGTGTACACAAATATGAGTCAAGGGAAAGAATTAACTGTTTTTACTAAGCGATATGATCAGATAACGTCCACATTAATTAAGAAAGAGTTTAATGTTTTTCTACCACCATTCATGAAGAATGATCGACATTCTCTTGTCTGTTATGTCTCAGTCATTTTAAGAAAGATAACCAGAAAATGTAAACAGAACAATCCACTTCATTCTACGAGTTTCTCCAGCATATGAAGTCAATGGCCATGAAACAGATGGATATAACAAAGTTAAAAAACAATTCAGCACAAAAAATATCAATAACTGGAGTAAGCTTTTACAATTATTAGATAAAGTATAACCTTATTTTTGTTAAATTTTACAAATAGTCAACCTGTTGTATTATACTCATGAAGAAAAGCATGGCATGTTATAGTTAATTTAAAAGGTGAGTATTAAGGATATATTTTAAATGTATATGGCTTGATGTTGATTTACATATAGGAATATTTATGACAGAACTTTCATTCATATACAGTACTGGATAATTTTTTTTCTTATGAGATATGAAACATGTTTGTTAATGAACATGTTCAATAAAAATTAATCCAATACAGATGCACAACTTCATATTTTTGATTCCACCCACTAACTTGTTATTACAGCAAACTTTACAGGAATTACAGTCAATCTGATCTTACTTATTGTTTCAATTAATTAGCAAAATATTTACTTATATCGTTATGAGGAATTCTCTCCTAATACCAATCATGTTCTGTTTCACAACTTCCCTGCCTACCAGGCATCAACACACCCCCTGCTCCACTCCAAGTCTACTTAGATAACATGGTGGCTCATAGTTTCAGGAACTGCAATTTGTTATGGTTTAGTTATGTTAAGTAATCAATAATTCTAACTCAATACATCAGATAAGTTTAGTACTTCTAAACCCATTTCAGCAATAAATGTAAGAAAGCAATAATCAAAAAGCAAAGCCAAAATAGACATTTTAATAACAATCTAATATTACATTTTTGCTTTTTTAAAAATGTGTACTCAGTTGCACAATTAAAAAGTTCTTCACCCATCTTGCTTAAATTAGAATGGTTTATGCCAGAGAATTATTTAGAAACCATATCAAGAGAAAAACAAAAACAGAACAAGTGTTTTAGTCCATTTTACAGCCAATATGCACTACTACATGCAGTTCTAGTACTTAAGCTGCTTCAATTTGGCTTACAGTGCTTAAATTTGTCCTTTATTTAGGGACTCTCACTTTTTCACAGAGTTCTGAAATTTCTTTTTGATTATTCATCTTCCTGAAATCAGAAAATAGGTTAACTGGCCACCCTTAAACAGGATGACTGTTACTTTGTTCCTTCTCAATTAAATCCACGCTTTGCAGAGATGCAGAGGCATAAATCTGATGATCATAGATGCAAGTGTCCGGCTTCTTTTTTGCGGTCTCATAATAAAAAAAACATGCCTGAAGAAGAAAAAAAAAAAAAAGACTTGCAGACTGGATGGCCAGATATATAAATTTAAATCAAACTCCTGCTTTCTTACAGAATCTTAGTTGCTGTGAAAAAAGTCTTCTTCTTCATTCTGATACCTGGGAAATGATCACATGCACTTATCCGACTTTACTTTTTTCCCCACGGCAGACTCTATAATTATCTCTAACTGGAAATTCTATATCTTGATAATTACAGGTCTGAAAATCTCTGCACTAGTCTGCCTGGAACATATAAATTCTGTGCTTTTCCTATCCAACAAATTATTTTCTGTAGGTACAGCCATCTACTTACTCAGCTGTTGTATCATGAAATTAGAACAGTCTTTTCCTTCTATTCCTGTGGGGAAACAAGTGAATCTCTGGTTTACCATCCTTTTTCTATTTCTGTCAGTCTCTTATTTCCACTTGTATCGCTTCCAACTCTGCAAGCCTCATGCTTTGTTCATGAGAAGGCTTCTGCAGTATAAAAATATCAACAATGGCTTGAAATGGTGATTTCCACCATTTCCATTCTTTTTATCATTAGTATTGATACCGTTTATCAGTCTCCCACTTATTTTAAAATATTCCGAAAACATTTTGTTACTATTTTGTTACAGTTCTGACACTTTTCCATCTTGAAAGTCCATTTCTTGTATCATTCATAAGTTTTGTACAGCCACCTGGAAGACCACTCTTAATGAATGAATGTATGTATGTCCCCCCTCCAATTCTTTTAATTTTTGTAGTCTTTACATGTTTCCCTAGTCATTCAGAGCACTATTCATTTCTATGTTGTCTATGTTTAAGTGTAATTCTAAAATGTTGGGATTTTGAAGTATATTGCTGCGTCTCATGAAGGACAGAAAAATACCATTACCATTCAGTTTGGCGGCATACATGAAGTCTCCTGGGAACACAGCCTTTTGGGGTGTCTTGATTTGGAAAAAATTATGACAGACCTGCAGGGTCTTTTGATAAACATAACCAAAAGCTTGTACACTTTTTGGCTACTATCATCAGTCAGCAATGAGGTATAGGCAAAGAGAATAGGACAGGGGATTGATATGTAAAAAAAAAAAAAAAAAAAAAAGGTCTGGTACTGGCTTTAGTCAAGTATAGAACAGATGCTGTAGTTAAAACAGGGATAATTAGTAGTGTATATAAAAAAATGTATGATAACTATAAAATTAATTCAGAGGAGATTAGAAAAGATTTGAGACATATACAAAAGAAACAAGGGGAGGACATTCATATGACTCCCAAATATGCAATAAAGTCCAGAAAACTTAGGATTTTTGCTTGGAACGGTTTGCATAGGTATTTTTATACCCCAAGCAGACTTCAGAGACTTTTTCCTAAGGGCGACAGCAAATTCTGGAAGTGTGATGGGAAAGAGACAAGTAATTAAGAACATTTTTTTGGTGGGGAGGTGCAATGAAACGGCATATTAAAAAAACTGTCTCATAGTACTTTGTCAGAAATGTTGGAGGAGCAAATAGTTGCAGATTCTTATGAGCTGGGATAGAAGATTTGAACTGCTCAGCCACAGTAAGGCCTTAGTAAGTTTTAGCTGAAAAAAAAAACAATTACTAGAAAATGGAAATCAAAATATAAACTAACTATAATATAACTACAAAATAATGTAAAAAAAAGATGGAAGTGGGATCTTTAGAAATGGGAAAGAGAAATTACATAGAAATAAATGGAATTTGTGTGGACAGTTAATGCAGAATAGTGTTCAAGAGGACTGAAATTTAAGGGAAACAGGAACTGAGCACTTCATCCTATGTTGGAGTTAATGAAAATAGTTAAAATGTATACTGCATAAACATAAGAGAAATATTAATATGGTTTGTTTTCCTATCACTATGCACTTATGTCAGTTTTTAATGTAATGTTTAGTAAAGACTTTAAAAAAGTGTATACCACAAAAAAATGGAAGCAGCTGGAGGCTCCCATGATACAGCAGTAGCTTGTCTCATGTCATAGGCATGAACTGGAATCAAAGGGGATTAATTTGAAGAGATTTATGTGAGGGATAAAGGATGTAGGAGTTGCATCTGTCCATTAGACAGGACAGTTCTGTGGTAAATGTCATATTATCCATCCAAGTTCCTCTTAAATATGAACAACGATGAGCTTTGATTTATATGGATGGGGAGTCTTTGCCAGAGCAGTGGTAATCTCTGCAAGATATAATGTCCCTCCAAACCATTCTGTTGATTTTGCAGAAGAGGTTTAGAACCCTGTTCAGAGTATTTCCCATGACATTTGACTTACTAACATACAGTAGGTCTATTAGTAGTGGGTCAGAGGATGCCTTATATGCCAAACACAGGTAGCTTCTTAGCAGTCTGCAGGATACACAGTATAGTGATAGGGCTTTGAGTCGGTCCATGTAGGACATATTGTTTAGGCCTTGAATCAGTTTAAGTAAAGTATCTCTGTGGGTGTACCAGCCATTGCATGTGTTTTGACAGATACATGCCAAAAGGGGCATTATATCCAACAAATAACCTAATGGGGGGACAATAACACCTCTAGATCTAGACACAACCCCATTGTTTATAAGCTGCACAATATAAAAGAATGACTTTTATTATGAAAGTGGACACACTGGTCGAAAGTTAGGTCACATTTAAGTTCTCAAATGCGGAAGACAGTCAACTCTTAACAGGGCATTGTCAATGTGGCAGTTCCCTGGGGCAGACAACTTACCAAAGGATACAATAAGGCCAGGTCAGGGTATGTGATGTGTACATGTACAGTCTTATCTTCAGTGTGTGATTCTGGCACCAGTTATTTGTTTGGGACAAAACTTCCTGCAGGATGGCCAAGTCATTTGGAGATTCAATAGCTGCTCCTAGCTTGCAGTCATCTATAAACTTAGCCAGTCAGAGCCCTTTGACATTGGCCTTTTCTTGACATTGGCCTTTTCTTCAGAGAAGTAGATACAAGAGAGGTCCTAGCCCCGAACCCTGGGGAACGTCACTGGCGATAGGTCTCTTTACAGAAGTAGCTTCCTCTAGTTTGATCTCCTGTATCTTATCTGTGAGGCAGTTGTCAATCCAGTGGGGGATGTAGGGATTTACTGCCAGCTTAATTAGCTTTTCTACTATGCCTGAGTGGGGAATTGAGCCAAAAACTTTGGTCAAGTTGAGGTATGTGGTGTGTACAGTCTTGCCTTCATGCATTGCTTTGGCAACCTTTTCAAAAAAATTCTCCAAGTTGATGCTTAAACTGAGATGAGTCCAAAGATTTGGAGGTTCCCCATGTCCTCACTGACTAGTTCCATGATAAGTCTGTCCATGGCTTTGTATACAAGGCTGGTCAGACTTATGGGTCTGCAATTGCCTCCATATGTGGAATGACTTTCTACATTAATTTGGAACAAAACCTATATGGAGGCCGTGGTTAAACAGTGGGGTTTTTTTTTGTGTGTGGGGGGGTGCTGGCTAAATTGAGCTTTATGCCATTTAAGATGCATTCAGGGATGCTGTCAGGATCATACCTCTCAACCACTTAGCGCAAGAAATCTGGACAAAGCCTGGACAATGGGGGGGGGGGGCAAAAGTCCAAAATTAGGGACACATTTTAAATATTGCTCTTTTAAACTTACAAAGTTGCTAGAATAACAGGATTTGTGATAGGATGCATTTTGTGGAGGATATGAAGTTTGAAACTCAAATGCATGTCATTATTTAGCGACTTCAATCTTAAGATCATCCCAGTGATTTGTCAAAAACACTATTTTTATGAGGAACAGACCAAAAATAGAAGTAAAAAATCTGGACATTCTGTGAAAATCTGTACAGTTGAGAGGTGTGGCTCAGGACCCATCAATGCAGCATATTATAGTTTTTGATGGCACTTTTAGGACTTCATATTGTGAGAGAGCTTTAAGCAAGTCAGTTTCAGGTACATTCTCGAAGGATTGAGGGGTAAAGCTTGAAATGCGTTACTGGTCAGTAGGTCCTCTACATCTTCAGCCTCAGTATAAGTAACATTGTTCACAATGCTGCACTGTGCTTCTGAGATAAAGAACATAATTAAAAAATGACTTGTGACTGTCTTTGGCTTAGGTCTCTGGTTTCAATTTTACTTTGAAACAGATGGCTTTATAGTCAGACCTAACAAGTGACAAGGACATGCAAGGGATGGTGCAAGATGTCCCCATATTACTAAGGACAACATCCAAGATTTTGCTCCCCAACTGTTCCAGGGTGTGTGTACAAAGTCCAGGAATTTCTATGCTTGTGCAATAGTGGTGGTGAAGGTTTCCCAGTTTATAGCTGGATAGTTTAGATAATCTAGGAAAATGGTTCTGGTTTTAAACAATGAAAAATTCCAGTTCCAGTAGATAGGTGTAGTGGCTTTCCCAGGCCACAAACAGAATTCTATAGCCAACTAATATATGGTCATATACCACATATTAGCTAACTAATACATGGTATATGACCATTCTGATGGTTATTTGGACGCTAAGGTCTAGTGCATAATGCTGCTTTACCTGCCTTGATACAAGTCTCTTCTGGATGAAGACTGATACACCTCTATCTTTTTACAATCCTACACAGTAGCTGCTCTATGTGGAATGTCTTATAGCACTGTACAGCCTCAGTGCTCTACTATGTTTTAAACCAGGTCTCATTTACTACACAGATGTCTGTACCCTCCAGGATGAGAAGGGCTTATAGGGATTGGAGCTTTTTGTTTAGGCTCCTAGCACTGATCAGCAATACCTTCATATTTTCCTTTGCTTGCTTCACTATGTTGGTAAGTTTATCAGGTTGGCACTGCTTAAAAAAGGTATTATGGGGTGGACTATGTCTTTGCCAATAATCAAAACCCTAGAGGAGACATATGCCACTCCTGGTGAAGCAGTGTGGTTTGTCGATCATATCCACCCAGGCTGAGAAATATTGGGTGCCCTACGAATGAAACCATAAACTAAGTCAAGTATTTTTTCCTAACATTGCATAATTCTTGGAGAAGTTAGAATGATGTCAAATGCCAGGGTCATACCACTTGTGCATTTAATTGAAAGCTTTGACACACCTCCAATAACTGCCCAAGATCATGCACCAATAAAAATTAAGATAAACAGTTCAGGGTAATGAAGTAGAACTGAGACACTGGCATTTTCCCACCTACCTGAAAAAAAAAAGAGAAGTTTCAGGAATAGGTAGTAGAAACTGTCAGAGTTTTAGGCAAGTTACAGATTTCTTTAGAAGTGATGGCTAGTGAGTAGGAAAATTAAATGGATTTTAAAACTAGAGTAGAAATAAGTGAGAAAGATATATGGTTAACAAGTGATAGAAATTATTTAGAGGGCTGACAAAGTTTAAAGTACTGGAGAATAAGGGGAATCTCCCACAACAGGAGCAACTGCAAAGTACTAAACAGAAAGTAAGGAAATACTTGGGTAATATGTATGAGTTTAGAAAGATTGCTGTTAAGCAACTATATGACAACTCCACACAACAAAAACTTTTAGCACAACATCTTGGGGAACAGAAAGTAGAAAAGGTTACAGCCATAATTAGGGAGCCTATGACAATTATAATCACCAGAGAGCCTATAGAGTTATTGGAGATATTTTGGAAATTTTACGAAAAATTGTATACAGCAAAGAAAAGCAGAAAAGGAAATATATTTACAGCTCAACAACTAATTATGGTAAGAGGAGAGGAGACAAAAATGGTTGCGTATAATCAAGCTGCAGGGAAGTCTCTAGGAACAGATGGCATTCCTGTGCAAGTCTGGAAGCTAGGAGACTAGAAAGTGATACAGATCTGGAAAACTTTGTTTAATAGTATTTTAAAAGGAGGAGAAGCACCAACATCTTGAAAGAAGGACGAGGTGAATACATTACAAAGACGGTAAAGACCTCTCAGATGCAGCTTTATACAGAACCATTTCAATTTTAAATCAGGATTATAAAGTATGTGTAAATCTATGCTACCTAAAAGAATGGCAAAGGTGTTGCCAAAATTGTTAGATATGGATCATTGTGGTTTTGTGGAGGGAAGGAAAACATTTGACAACATTAATAGAATAATGAGGATTCTCAGAGGGAAGAAAAATTTAAGAAAATACCACTGATGTTGGGGGGGGGGGGGGGTGTCTTGATGTACAGAAAGAATTTGACAGAATAAGCTGGGATTTTGAGTAGGACAACGGAGGCATTTACATTCCCCTAATACAATAATAAGGTCAATTAGGAGGGTATATGAAGGATCATAGGGAAGAATTAAAGTGGGAGAGTTCTTCTCTGAAAAGTTGTGTTCAAACAGAGGAACCAGGCAGGGGAGTCCTCTTTCCCCTTTGTTATTTGTTTTACATTTAGAACCACTGGCTAAGAAAATAAGGGACTCCGAAATCCAAGGGTATGATTGCTATGTTAATTAAGAAAAATTGGCTTTATTTTCAGATTATATTATTTTGTTCTTGATAATTCCAAAACCCAGCACACAACAATGTAAAAAAAGCACACCAAGAACAGCTGGAACCTGTATCCTAAAGTATATCAAATGCACGGACTGATAAAAAAATTAACGTTTAATAAATCAAGTAAATCACAAATAAATCCTCCATGTTAAGCGCTTTCATCCACCTAGACGTGGACTTCATCAGAACAGCAAATAAAGTTTTAATGTAAAAGTAAGCGTAATATATGCACTTCTTTTTAATATATGCATTTCTTCTTTCTTTATATAGATTGCATATATATTAATATCGGCATATACCTATCACTTTAAGAAGTTTTTACATGATTTCACTGTTTGAGCGATTGTTTCAAGCGGATTGTGATTTAATTGGTTCTAGTATTATAAATATTGTTGGGTCTCCTTTTTGAATGTATTGAAGTCTGAAGAAGCGTCCTTTGGGGCGTGAAAGCGCTTACTTTTACATTAAAACGTTGTATTTGCTATGAAACTTGCTCTAGTCATGGTGCTTTCTCTCTTATTTTGCTTATTTGATTTGGGATCTTTTTAGGAGAAGCTCTACACACTAGTCGTTGGTATGACATGACAGACAGGCAGACTGTTGAAATGGACTATACTGTGCACAAGGGAACTGTAGGTAAAAAGGATGCCTTGCAACATTTACTTTACAGTGACTTGAATCCTTTACGTAACTATATTGAAGATGATGCCTGTGAATAGAATGTATTCAATAAAACTGAAAATGCTACTTTTCTCAAGCGTGACGTTGAGAATAAGATCTTTCAGCTTAAACGTCTCCAACGGCAGCAAAGGCACATGGAGGCATATTTGAGCTTTAAAAAAGTGCCGAGAGGGATAAGAATCCTGAAAATGCCCAACTACGGTGACACCTTTCCAGATTTATTGTCCAAGTGGCAAAGGCTGAATTTAGACACTAGCTATGCTTATGTGAGGCTCTTAATAGAGCATTACGTGGTGATTGAGCAACAGCTTAAGGATCAGATAACTAGTCTGCAAGATAGACTCAGCATTTCGCTGCCAACTTCTAGGCTAAATATGTTTGTTGAGCACCTGGTCACTCAAATTTCTACTTTAGAGCAGACTCTATTAATGCAGAAAAGAAAGAAATTACAGAGACTTTTCCGATTTTAAAAAAGGGGAGGTGTTCGCTTGGCAGAGGGCAGCATCGGGAACCAACTACGATCATGCTAGTGACGCTACCAGCCAATCGATGAGCAATTCAAACTCAGTAGGTGGATCCAAAGCTCCTTCTGAGGTCTCTACTGTGCTAACGAATGCAAGCCCGAGGATGACATTGACTACCAATCAGGATCGAAATGGTCCTGACACTAACCAATTTACGAGTATACCCACCTTAATGGGTGGGCCTAATGTTACATCTGAGGTTCCAATGATGTCAACGAACATCTCACTTGGTCCGGATGTAAGGAAGAAAGTGAAAGAATTCGAAAAGCAGAAGGGCATGCCTATTTTACCCACTCCCCATAAAGCAACAACCAAGGAACCAACAGAATTGGTCGCAGAGCAGAGGAAGGAAAAAGGAGAACATTTTCGGGAGAAAACCAGGAGAGCAATGTGAAGAACAAGACAGCCTGGACAAGGCTACCTCTGGACTAGTGCATAATATATCGGACTATGTTCTTACTGAAGCCGAACATTCACCACTTAAAGGTCGGTCTTTCATTCCTTCACTTAATAGTGACAACGTTGAGCATATTATAGACATTAAAAAGTTTTGTAGGAATGTTATGCTTAAACTCATTTATGGGAATAATTCTGCTGATGTTTTTAACTTTAGGAAACCTTCTGTTTATTCACCAGCATTGCACCCATTATTGGAAGCGTTTGAAAAAGCATGTGAGAGTGACATTATGAAATTGTTTGCTTCAGCAACTAATAAATATAATTTCCATAATTTAACTACTGATGATTTTAATGCTTTACAGTCTTTGAAAAATAATGCTGATATAGCTATATGTCCTGCAGATAAGGGGGGAGGCTATTGTTTTAATTAATGCCACAGAGTATCATTACAAAATGAAGCAAATGTTGGAACAAGCTGATACCTATAGTAACCTTAAATGTAAATCAACTTAATAAATTAATTAGTGACATGAAGGTTATACACTTCATGAGTTTTTGATGAGTAACAAGATTGATTTTTTTTTGTTAGAGAAACCATTCATACCTAGTATTAGAGGTCTACCGAAAATCCATAAGGACATTTTTAATCCCCCCCTTAGACCTATAGTGTCGAGTCAAGGTTGGTTGACCGAACCATTATCAATTTACCTAGAGAAACATATGAAAATTTTTGTTGATAATGCTGATACCGTAATGAGAGACGCACATGATTTTTTAGTCACTTTGTCTGAATATACAATTTCAGAGACGTTTTATGTAGATGTTATTCTAGTAACACTTGACGTGTTAATCAGTCTTTACCAGCATTCCAAATGATGTAGGCATCGAACTTGTTAGAGATTTTATGAAGTCTGAGAATGTTGCTGCTGACAAGATTCAATGATAGTTTTTTATTAGAACTTTTTTGCATAATAATGTTTTTACCTTTGATAATCAGTACTTCCTTCAAACGAAGGGAGTAGCTATGGGAACCCCATGTGCCAATTCATATGCAAATTTGGTAATGGCACAGTAGAAGAGAACACATTAAAATGAATACAAGATTCTTTGAATGCATACCTTACTATAAATGCTTTGTTGATGATAGTTTTCTTTTATGGAAGAGCACATTAGATAGTTTGAGACAGTTCATCGAATATATTAATTCTGCCTCTAGTTTTTTGCAATTTACTGCCAAATGGTCTTTTGAGAAGATTAAATTTTTAGATGTATTCTTTATAAAGAATGATGGCATCATCTATACTGAGATTTATAAGAAGGAATGTAGAAGGAATAATTTGCTACATAGGCAAAGTATGCATCCCCAAGCAGGTTTATAAGAATGTCCTACAGAGTCACGGCTTACGAGTCTCTAGTCTGAGTTTTCTTTTATGGAAGAGCACATTAGATAGTTTGAGACAGTTCATCGAATATATTAATTCTGCCTCTAGTTTTTTGCAATTTACTGCCAAATGGTCTTTTGAGAAGATTAAATTTTTAGATGTATTCTTTATAAAGAATGATGGCATCATCTATACTGAGATTTATAAGAAGGAATGTAGAAGGAATAATTTGCTACATAGGCAAAGTATGCATCCCCAAGCAGGTTTATAAGAATGTCCTACAGAGTCACGGCTTACGAGTCTCTAGTCTGACTAGTTTACAGTCTAATTGTGAAGGAGCCTTCTTAGAATTAAAAGATAGCTGAAAGACAGAGGATATATGCCACATGAGTATAGCAAATTAGAGACATTAGATTTTGTAGATAGACACATGAAAGGTAGACCATATTATAGAAAATATGACAGTGTCAATAATACTAGATACAACACTAATAATCCTAGTGCATTGACTGAATGTAGGATGGTGATACCTTACACTAAGCTTATACGTGATATTGTGAAGAACTGGGCAATTTCGGTTTCTGATGAGAAGATAAGCAATGCAGTGGGGTTACAACCAAGCTTTACATATCGAAATAAGTCATTGAAAAGAATGTTGTGTTACAGGGATGTCACATCTAATAGCAGCCCTGTTGTCTCAGAGAGACATGGAACTTTTCCTTGTAGACGATGTAACCATTGTCAATACATGAGCAGTCAGGACAAGTTTACACATCCTACTACCAGACATACATATACTTTTAAACATTATGCTGACTGTATGAGTAGGGACCTCATATCTTGCTTATTGTACCAAATGCCCATCCTTTTATATAGGGATGATCAATAGGACTCAAGAGACAGGGTTAGGGAACACATTTATGCTATCAACAGAGAAGATGAAGGGAATGCCCTAGCAAGACATGTTTTGGAGCATGGTACTTTACATAAGTTTTTATTCTTAGTTATAGAGTTTACTCCTCGTACCTATAGGTTAGGAGACTTTAAGAATTATACAGAGCAGAAGGAAATCAAATGGATTATTAGGATGCAGGCTGACAGGGGGCTTCAGCCTCAATGACAAGGTAGCACTCAGACCATTTTTAGTTGACAGACCTTTGAAACATTAAATTATATTTTTAAAGCATATATGGATTTTACTACTATACATCCTATTTTTAGATCAATAATTTAGAATATGTACAGTATTTTTTAACATTTTTTAATATATGCATTTCTTCTTAATATATGTATTTCTTCTTTCTTATATAGAGTAGATTGCATATATATTAGTATAGGCATATACCCATCACTTTGTTTGAGTGATTGTTTCAAGCTGATTGTGATTTAATTGGTTCTAGTATTATAAATATGTTGGGTCTCTTTTTTGAATGTACTGAAGTCTGAAGAAGCGTCCTTTGGGGCATGAAAGCACTTACCGTTGTACATTGTTCTTCTTTATATGTACACATTGCTCCTCAAGTATCTCTACGTGAAGTTATTCCATATTCAACATCAAATGAAGTTCTTCACTTGCTACAGATTTAAAGGCCAGACATAGTTTCCCCACATGTATATGTAACTTAAAGAAAAGAGGCTCAAACTCTCTAGCCTAAAATGATAGTAACTGCCTCTAATTCCATGACTTCGTAATAAACTTATGTTGAATTCCCTAAAGTAATAACAAGTCTCCTTTACTATATATGCAAAACTGCATATTGTACTCTGTTATAGGAAATATACAATTGTTTAAGTAATTCCTTGTTACCATTATCAAAGTACCTAAAAATATGACCAACTTTCATAGACATAACTTTCAAATTCATAGCATGTGTCCAAAAACTTAAGGTATTACTAAGATTGATATCCAAATCATTATACTGGGTCCTTACTCCTACTTGAGTTTGGTCCAATGTTTTAATACTAGATTTCCCAAAAAACAGGACATCACTCATCTCCATATTAATTTTCAATCCATTTTGTTGTAGTCATAAATCAAGCCTGCTTAAATACTGACAATGTGTCAACACCCTTGGTTGAAGTAGCTGCACATCCTATTTTTTTGGCATCTGCATTCTTATCAGTCCATGCAGTTGTTTTCCTAGCATTAATGAAAAATGCTATATTAAACAGTTGGGGGCCTAAAATGCATTTCTGAGGTACACCTCTACTTATTTCCAAACATTTGAAGTATGATTGCCTATTTTAACCCTCTGTTGTCCTCTCAACCAGCTGGCCATCCAATGAACATATGAGTTGATAAGATGATAATACACGGCCTCTAAAATAACAGAGTGAGGAATACTATCAAATGTCTTAGACAAGTCCAAATACATAACCACCGAAAGTCCCATATCCAGAGGCTGTAACACAGACTCAAAAATTAACCATATTAGCAAAGGCTGACCTCTTCTTAGTGAAACCGTGTTGTGAGGTATCCATCAAACTACCCTGAAGTTCCTTAGTCACTACTTTAACAGGTACCTTTCAAAACACCATCTATTGATGTTAAACTAATTAATCTATAGCTGGTAATTTTATTCACGCATCCCCTTTTGTGAAAAGGAATGACATCAGCAGGTTTCCAGCTTGCAAGTACATAACCTTATTCTAACATTTTGTTAAATAAGCTGCGATAGCAGCTGCTATATACCTATTACAAACTACCCAGAAAGAACCTGGTAAATTATCTGCATCCAAACCACAACAAATCTTAAAAACGATCTCACCATATATATGCCAAACATGGGTCAAAGAAATTCATCAAATACTACTGCTCAGATCGTATGTAGCTTTTGGTCCAAAGTCATCATTGACCAAGAAATAACTGTTAAACACATTTTCCAGTTTTTCTCCTACCTGTAATATCTCTTCATCATAAACAATTAGACCAAATACTTTTTTTCTTGTCCTTAGACTGATTAACATACAAGTGGAATTTCTTTACGGACAATGTGGTCACTAGATGCCTTTTAGCACACAAGAAAACACCTTCATCCTTATTAGACCCAGATTCAAAACTGCACTTGACAAAATCGCTTTCTACAGTGTAGGTCCAGCCACCTGGAACCACTTACCCCCTGAAGCAAAAAAAAATAGAAATCCATCAAAGAATTCAAGAATCTTCTAAAGAAAGGATCTTCTAGATTAATCTGCCTGTAAATACTTTAGGAAGAATCGCTAATGAATATGCACCTCAAACATACCTTATACAATACTGTATAAGCGATGTACAACAAACTAACCATTACCACTGCAAACATTTCTTGATCTCTTCAATGTACTGTTGTACTAATGAAACAGTATGTAACATTTTGTAAATATACATATGCTTTCTACATTCACTGTAATTATACAATGACTGGCCATTACTATTCAAAAACGAGTACGCTGATTCAGCACAATCAGCGTGCCTGTTGTGTATTGAGAATATACACAATGGTAAAAGTCTGGCCACTAAAGTATCACTGAGCGGCCAGACTATTTTTAATTGCTGTCACTTAGACAAGCATTAATTTGAATGAAATACTCAAACTAAAAAGTGTGTCATTATTTAGTAACTTTATTTCTCCTATTTTTTTTCTGCCCAAAAAATCAATGATTAAAGTTACTAAATAATGACAGGCATTTCAGTTTCAGACTTTCTTTCAGACAATACACACGTATTCACATTATTTTCATACAAGAGATCAAGAGGTATGGACAAGACCACAGAAAATACAAGGAGAGTCAGGTACGTTCTGCAAACTAAAACATACCTGACTTTCCTTGTATTTTCTTGACTCTCTTGTATCTCCAACTAAAGCAATGGAGATCACCCTTTCTCCGTTGTCTGCTTGCTAAAACAGTGATGTACTGTTGTACCGTGTAAGCCTGGCAATGCAAATCCCATAAGCATCTACAGTAAATTATCAAAGGGCAGAATCAGGAAACCACATGGAAGAACACCACGCACCATTATACAAAGCCATTATTTAAGAAAAGTTATTGAGCAAACATTATTTATAATAGAAGTAGGGTACTCAATAAGTTGCGCGTTTGGTATTATAGCAATAACTGACTTCTAGGTGTAGTATATTGAAGATTTACCCACGGTTGGCTTTGTTTAATCACTCAGGCTTCGCCTTTGTGATTAAACCACACCAACCATGGGTAAATCTTCAATATACCACACTGACGTCGTTGGCTATTGCTATAATACCAAACAATCATCTTACTGAGTAACCTACTTCTATTATAAATAATGTTTGCTCAATGATTTTGCAGATACTGTACACAATGACGTCAATCTATTACTGTCTTTGCTCTTATGAACCCAGATCAAGACTGCAAAGGGTCAATGGATCAGTTCAACCACCCAGTCACTAAATAGAAAATAGTAAATAACTAATCCAACTGCATTCAGCATAGTCTAAGCTATAAAGAAGCAATAGTCAGACATTCCCTTTCAATACCTAACAAATAAAGTTGATAGTAATAATAGGAATAAAAATTAAAGAACTGGGTAAAGATGGGGCTCCCATCACATAACACAAAACATATTTTAGGAGTCGTTCACAGAAATGTACAGTGATGATCTGCTGAACAAGGATTTTGAATGAAGTCACTGATATATATATTTTAATCAAGTCAAGCCTCTTGTAACCCCTGAAATGTGGTGTGATAAATTGTGCATTAAAATTACCAAGAAAGTAATAAAGAATACAACTGCAAAATAAGAATCAAACATAGCTCCAGGGACAAATAGATATCTTGCAGTACTTTATAAGGGTTTTGTAAATAAACTCTGTAGTATTTTACTGAAGATAAACAATGGTTTGCTTCTAGTGGGATTCATAATGAAATCTAATTATGCTATATATTTTTTTCTCAATCCCCACTTTGCCATCAGAGCTCTCAGAAATTATAGACAAATTGATATTAAAAATTCCAGCCTCCATTTCATCAGTGAGAATTCAAATTACTATAAAATTACTGTTCTTCCTTTGAGTTTGGGTTATCATAAAAGAAGCAACTGCATGGCACAAAATGATAAAGCCCTGACTATGACTCAAACAACCACTGTTAGAGCACAGGTGTTGGAGAATGCTGGTGGGGGAGGATAAAAAGGGAAGGGTTGACACACAATTTGCCCATCATGGCAGGAGGGAGGTGGTCTGGCTTGCTGCATGGCTGACATCTACAAGAGTGTAGTCAAGTGGCTGCAGTTATATAGACCCATGTGACTGTTCCACATTACAGCATGTCACAATGGTAGAGACTGTCATGTCTGGCTCTTGTATTTTCCTCTTTCAGTCTAATGATGCATCATTCAATTCTTACATTGCCTTGACACTTCCAATCCTTAGTTATTGTGCGACTTCTAAGTTCCCATACTCCCTTAAAAACATGATTAGGTTACTCCATTCAAACCCTTCTACTTTTTCCTTTAAACAGAGTCCTGTTATATCTCGTAACTAAAGATGGGGATAGGCAAGGCTGCCCTTTGAATTATTTACCATTATTTGAACCATTACTTGCTCAAATGCTTCAGTAAGGATTTGTAAAATCTGACCATCCACAATGCCAGTATGAAGATTAGGATCATAAGAGAGTTACAAGGCAACTAAGCCACTGGGCCATTTCTGTCTTGCCAGTACCCACCCTTCTTCCATGCCTGCGTTTTTAAGGTTCATAGGTGTTTACTAGGCTAACGACCACAAGGGCCTTTTTAAGGCTAGCCATGTATCCCAAATCTCTGACAAGTTCTGATACCATGGGCAACGGAAATTAACCATTTACAAATTACCTGTTTGCATTAGAGACATAGGTGCCAAACCAGTGATGAATTTCATCTTCCCATCCAATTGTCAAAGTTGCATTTGAATTAGGTTTGGGAGAACCAGGAGGAGCGGGCCAGTCATACCAGAGTTAAATTTTTGAACACCCAGTTGTTGCTTCTTTTTAAAGGGAGACAATGTTAATGTGTTGACTGTTTCTGCTCAAAAGCATTTTTACAAATACGATCACCATCATCATGTGGCATACAGGAACAAAGACCTAACTAAAGTCCAGGCGACTAAGGTACCGGGAGGGGGGGGTCGTCTAGGTGCTCCCTGAAGACAGACATGGTCCAGAGGGGAGTACCTCTTCAGAAAGATAGACAAATGCAAGGGAGGGAGTACTGAATAACGAGGGTGGGTCATTAAATTAAAAAAATCTCTCGAGCAGAAGCATTTGCTGGTGTGACCCCCCCCCCCCAGAACACCCTTAAGATCTATGCTGGTCCCAACTTCGAGTTGGAGAAAGTCTGGAGGTCAGAGGAGCTTGCAGACCCAGTAATGGACAAGGCGCTGGGATAGTGGTATGAAGCAAAAAAGGGGTGGGACTTTTTACAAGCACAGTATAAAAAGTACAACCATTTGTTCCTGGATTTGTTGCTAGATTTGTTTAAAGCAAGGCACAAATCCCTTCATACATTACATTTTTCCACTTCTGCTGAATTGCTCCTCCTTGACTTTATATTGCATAATATTAATACTTCATTAAAACTATAATAATTGAGCAAAATAAATTAGTAGTTGTGTTGTCTCCAAGACTGCTTCCTATAAAACTGTTACAGTTACAGAAAAGCATCTCTTTTACAATTGGCTCACTCTAAAAAAAAATATTTGGTTAACTATTAGGGTTCACACATTTTTTTAGAATGTAGAAAAGCAGGACATTCTTCATGTCACTTGAGAGTCTGCAAGACAAACCATGCTATCAACCAATGAAAAATAATTATTTTCATCTTATTACCAAAACAAAGACTCTAACATGCAATGCTGGTTGTGTATACTATTTTATATGATATTAAGAGGATTTAAATGTAGGTGGTGCTGCGGTAGCGTTGTCGCCTCACAGTAAGACGTTGTCCTGTTCGATTCTCAGCTAGAGCGTCTTCTGTGTGGAGACATGTGTGAATAGGCGTACCTTCGTTGAAGGTTGTGCGTCAGAGCTGGCAACTAGACACGTAAAAATCTGTTGCCAATCATTAGTGGACCGGAGTTCCGCTGTGGCGACCCCTAACCGGGAAAAGCCGAAAGACACAACAACACCATCAGTTTCTGTGTCATTTAGAGAAAAGGCAGAACATTTTTTTTTCTTGTAAATATCAAAAACAAATGCTATTTTGGTGCCTTCTCTATGGGGAAGAACTACCCAAATCAGGACTGCCCTGCAGAAACAGGGACATATGGTAACCTGTGGTATAAACTCTGAAGTGATGCTGTTTCTCTTCCTCTATGGAACAGCAGCAGTTTCTCAACAGTCTGCACATTTTTTAACAGCTTCTGCTTACTTCAGCAGGACTGATTGCTTATGTAGGCTTGTGGGTAGTACCAGACAGTAAAAACTACATTTTCCATATTCCTGTGGTATGTTATGCAGGCAGGAACAAATTCTTCATCCAACGTGAGAAATTAAGCTTCCAAAATAGTGTGGGCTTTCTCCTTTTTTATGCAAATGAAAGTTCTATGAAGTACAGGCAGATTTCTGGTGCCCAAGCAATACTGGAACATTACATACAGGCACACACAAAGATCACATACACTTGGTTGACTAGTAATTTAATTGACAAAGTGACGTGTATGTGTGTGCGTGTGTGGGGGGGCTGCTGTGTACAGTATGCTTTTGGTCAAGTGAACTTCTTCTCTGATGCTTTCAGTGTTAAAAGGAGAAAACTAGTATTTAGAAGGCAAGTGTGTGTGTGTTTTTTTTAGTTCTAATGTCCAAAGTTCTGGATCTTCCAAAACATCTGGCATTGGGGTATGAACGCGTTTAGAAGTGTTTGACAGTCAACGCAGGGGTTAGTGTAGGGGATAAGTTTAGTGTTGTGCCTGTGTGTTGCTCTATGTAGCATATATCCAAATGTTTTGTGTAGTGGTAGTGTTACAAAAAGGGTTTTTGTAAGGTACAGTGTAGGGCTAGGGTTAGAATGCATTTTGCCCTCCTGCATGTCAACCCTAATCCTATACCTCACCTTACAAAAAAATGTTTCTGTAATACCACCACTATTCAGAAAATAATTATCTAAATGTTTTGGTAGGGTTTTATTTCATGGGTCACAAATGGAAAACAAACAGTTTCCTTTTGAGATCTTCTTTCACTATTTTGGGAAGTTGTTTTGTTTTTTTTTTTGAAATGCAAGCACTGACCAGTTGTGATTTGACACTTTACATTCAAGTCAATAAATCCATACATACGTATATGCATTTATCTATGTGCATAAACTCGTACATATACATGTGCATGTGTCAAACTTGTTTATGTGTACATATCAGTTTATGCTCCTTTAGCCTAAATACAACACATTGAACCCGAAGTGAATAAGCACAAATGCTCAATCACCAGCTTATCAAAAATTTGCTAAATAATATAAACCAGCTCCGGTGATGTTTCATTTTAGACTGCACCTTCCCCTAAGCTGCGCTGGCAGTGGGAGGGGTTCAGGTAAGTGACAGCAAAATACAACTGAGGGCACAACTGAGTGACAGTGACAAATACTGTCAGTGATGGTTAACCCTTGAACCAAATGTGAATAATATCTACATAAGAAGGATTTAATAATCAGTGTTACTGTTAAGTTTAATTTTGGAATCACACGAAGATGTTAAAGCAGTTAAAAATACCCATGTATAAGTGATAACCAGTTGGGACAACAGTTTGAGGTTCTTATAAAGCTCTAGTTATCAACTGGCCATTGCAAGCAGGGCAAGCAGTAATTTACCTAAACTTTTGTTGAAACCAACGTCCTTATATCTACACACCACTGACTGAATTTATAGCCATCTGGATGCTCTGCTTGTCATTCAGTTGTGTGTATTAACTGTTGTTGTTCCTTTAAGTGGGCGAAAACATCACTAGACTGTGTCTGACAGATGGGGTGGTACAACAAAACATGATCCACCCTCCAGGATGGTGTGGTCTAAAATGAAATATTGCCCCATCTCCAAGACTGCACTACAATGGGGAATATTGCCCCAACTCCAAGACTGCACTACAATGGGGAAAAGGGTAATTCCCTAATCCCAACTGTAGTGAAATCTTACACACACACACACACACACACACACACACACACACACACACACACACACACACACACACAAAATGCATGCATTGAAAAAGGAAAGCGCAAGTACCTCTACTAATTGGTATGGACTGAAAGAGCCACCTTCATGGAAGCTAAGTTATAACCCAACTCCTAGGACTCAACATGAAAAAGTACCCACAGCCAGAAAGACTACTCTCCCCACAGACACAACTCTCCACCTCTGGAAATGAAACAGGGAAAGCCCTCAACAACCATACAGGAATCAAGTTAGGCTAGCAGTGGCTTGTTTGGAAACCAAACTATACTGCTATGACAGGACAAGATGCAGCTGGGAAACTGAAATGAAAATGCTGATGAGAATAATGAAACAGCAGTGGTGATAGTGTGTGTGTGTGTGGGGGGGGGGGGAGACCCTACTATTAAAATAGCACTATTCCATTATTTAAAGGATCTCTTCCCTGCTCCATCAGGGTGATATTAGTGGCATTCTTTGCAGCAATCACACGGCCAAAGCAGTTACTGACAAACTCTTCCTTTGCTGATTTTCACTTTAGTAACTCTATAGACTGTACTTTTAATATGCAGTAGACAGAGCATAATGAATACCTTCTATTACATAATATAGCCAAAGGTTGTGCACTATAAAGTAAAACAGATGGGTATTTTACCTTGGGAGTTTTTTGATCAGTAAGTGATGTGACTGTGTGCTAACCACTGAAAGTCTGCTGTTTGGCATATACTTGCCTCAGTGGATCGTCATCAATCCCAAAGATGCGCTCAGGTCAGAAAACTGGACACAAGAAGAAAGAATGATGCACATTTCAGATGAAGACTGGTTTGAACCTCTGGACCTGCATGCTAACATTTTAGAACACCTCTACACACTCCTACAGTGAGAAGGAAAGTGTCTTAAAATTCAGTGCAAAGTACTCACTATGTACTACAACAAATACAGATACCTGGCATTACATTTTTATTTGTTTGCTCAAGATGTAAAACACTCAATACAGCAGAGCAAAGTAAAACTGTTACACTTCACTTCTTAACTGCTTTAATGACAGTTAAATATTACATGCAGGGATTAAAATATAAATAGGTCCAGCGTTCAAAGAATCTAACAGAATGCTGCAAATGTGGTTTGACCTGATCAAGTGTCTGTACCCAAACCGGATTTCTACTGAAATTCTGAACTCCAAAATGAAATATTAAAAGTGCAAAAAAATGGGGAACTAAACTAAACTTGAGACTGCTGTACTCAGGGTATTCTCCTTAATCCAAGCTACTGTGATTTTTGGAGAAATCAGTAAGAGTGCAGGGGAGTGTAGAAATGACAGGCTCAGTGCAGAAGTTCTTTAATAGCTCAAATGAGGCTTGGCCTTTCTCAGTAATTGTTTGCCTTTTGCACTGTTGTTTGTTTTAATTATAGCTGTGGGATTCAGTTTCAGTGAAGAGCCACACACAGCTTGTCCTCTTCCAGTCATAATTATAAAACAGTGAAACACGTCAATAGTAATGTTAATCTATGCTGATATTAAGTGCAGCATCTGGACATGAGGCAACAGTCCTGGGTTATATGCCAAGAATAAGCAGCATCAATATAACTCAGAAGTCACAACTTAGTTCTCACACAGTCAGGCCATCATTTAGCAAATATTTCATGTAAAAGAAAGGCTGTTTAGCTAAGGGAGTCTAAACCCTTAGCACATTTACTTATTAAAAAATGCATTCTCCTACCTATAAATAATTCCTACACTGCCACACAACAGTAATGCATGACATTGCCATTTCACTTGGCATTTTAACTCAACTCTGCTTCTTCTGTGAACACTATTCTTAGAGGTCATCATTCAGACAGTTATCATAGATCTACTTGCTTGCGTAGCTCCTACTGCCCCTCCAGCAGCCTGATGTACGAATATAGTCACAAAGCCAGACCTACTGATGCACATGTTTTGCAGATGCCCCAAATACTCAGCTAAAATGAACACTACTTGGTGGAGATAGCCCTCTGTGCAGACCAAAGAGGCACATCATGATGCTTGGCCTCTGCAAGGTGTCAATGCTGCAATGAAGTGGCCTGCCTCCTCCTAGGAAGAGCAAGCCAGCATCTGCCACTCACTCCCTTCCTCCTTGGCCAATTTCTCCATGACCCAAGTGGCCAAGCATCCCGTACCACTTGGGTTACAATCAGGGGTTTATCCCTCTGCACTACAAGTTGACAGCATGATGATTGTTGGATGTGCATGCAAATTTGCAAAGCCTTCTTTCTGGAACCATTTCTATCATTCTAGCATCACACTGTCCATTACATTTAAAAGACCATTAAGGGCAAAATGTGAAAAATGTTTTTTTTTTCCATGTTATTCTACATAATCCAACACTGTCAAAAGTGCAATAAATACTATGAATTTACTTTTTTCTCCCTTGAATGCCCTTCTGGGGGCACACATCACGATTTGAGCTTGCTTTCTTGGAACGGCTACTTTTACCTAGAATGCACTGTGACACAATGGATAAAATTAATTTGCCCAAGTCTCTACTTTGAAATCACAATTCCATTCATTTAGCACTGAAACAGTTATAAAACTGTTAATTCTAAGAATCCAAGGTACAAGTGTCAGTGACGAGGTTGCAACAGGTCTTAAGCTTCCAAATAAGCATTACAAAATCTGTGAAAAGTGTTTAGAGAAATATAAAAAAATAGCCGAGGGAAAGTGCCAAGTCTTTTTTTTTTTTTTTAAAGTATCTGGAAGTACTGAAGATCATTCCACAGTGAGGAAAAACACTCTCAGTAAAGGAAATGTAATATTTACGGTGTAAATGTCCTTTAAGACTTTTGCCAAGGAAAAAAAAAGATACATAGCAAAATTTTGGAAGCCCTGACATCTCTTCCTCACACAGGGGTCATATACCTACCAAGTCTCCGAAGTTGCAAAGTCTACATAATCTGAGATTGGAGTCACATGAAATAGGATCCTCTGAGTAACTAAGGAAGTGAAAGTGAGAGCACACTCTGAAAGAGGTGTCTTACAACAGTTACAGACCATCACAAAACTTCTCTGGTATACAGCAGAGAAACTAATTGTATACAGCATGCAGGTGACACAAACACACAGCATACCTGCAGCATGTCTTTCGGATGTAGGATGGCATTACAGCACCTAGTGAAGGCTTTTGTGGACAAACGGAGGACATGCTGCATGGAAACTACTGCAGCCACGGACTGAATTTAAAGAACCAAGCCCAGCAGCAAGGCTGACTGCTGCGCCAGTGCTGCCCCAGCAGCAAGGCTGACTGCTGCGCCAGTGCTGCCCCAGCAGCAAGGCTGACTGCTGCGCCAGTGCTGCCCCAGCAGCAAGGCTGACTGCTGCGCCAGTGCTGCCCCAGCAGCAAGGCTGACTGCTGCGCCAGTGCTGCTCCAGCAGCAAGGCTGACTGCTGCGCCAGTGCTGCTCCAGAAAAAAGAACTAAGCAAACATTTACTCCTCGGAAAAGAAAATTTAACGTCAACACTTCTGTAGTTAGAAAAGGTTCATTACAGCACCTGTAAATATAAAAGATAAAAAACAAAAACACAAGAGTCTGAGAAATTACAAAACTATGACAAGATATAGTGAAAATCAGAGGCATTTCATTGAACTGTCATAGTTACTGAACAGAGAGAAGTTTTTGCAGGAAAAGGAGTGACTAGCCTTTACATTTATATTTTTTTAAATGGCCCCCATTCCAGCTGTCACTGGTGCTGCTTTTCCACACTCCTTCCTCCCTTCCTTCTTCTTCTTAAGAGCTGTTCCTTTTAGTTTTCTTCTACTGGAAAGTGTGTGTGGAGGGGTGATTTCATTACTGGATGGACATAATAGAGTTAACTCAAAAATGGACTACCTGTAATAGCCAGAGCCTCTAAGAAAAACTCCTCCACACTACAGAATATCGAAAACAAAAATCTCATGAGAACCACTGCCTCAACTTAAAAAAAAAAAAAAAAAAGCCAAGTGGATCACAGAGTAGATGTACTTCTAGGCTCTCTCATTTTCAAACTTCTTCAACCTAACTCATTCTCCCACTAGCTAACAAACTTAATCACTACATGTGTACACTAATGTGTGCACACTACAACCAACAGTGCTTATCCCAAACAACCCACCCTAAATCAGGCTAGACTGCACTGATCATTTTTTCTTCATTCTTGCTCCTAAAACATGGAACCCGCCCCACCAATAGGAACCACTATCTCCCTTCCCCATCTTTAGAGCTAAACTTAAAAAAAATTCTTCCACAACAAATCAAACTGTACTTGCCACACAGCAGACAAGGACCTCTCAACCTCTAGTCTTACTTTCTCTATCAAATGCCATAACCTCAACTTCATCTCCCTCTCCCTACCCTAATTCTCATCACCTCACAGCATTTCCACAATTATGTGCACCGTAAATATTATTGTGTTAAATTGCAAAATGTGCATTTCTCTCATAACTGTTGCTACACCTGCTTATTGCTATTGATAGCTGATAAGACTCGCACCATATACAATTAAAATGTTCAAATTATTCACCCCCCTGTAACTGACATGATCTCAGACATGAATCTGTATATTAACTAAGAATCACCCCCTCTGTTACGGATATGATTTTGTTCATTGCTCTGTATATTAACTTAGGATAATTTAAATAATTTCAGTAATAGCTACCAATACACCTGAAGTTACTCTAAGCACTAGTCTGTGCAGTGTTTAAGGCAATCAGCATGAAATTTATCTCATGACTTATGATAATTAAAATAAATGTACTCAGTAAGAGCCATCTTAGCACCAATCACTGTGACACAATGTCAGAATGTTTTGTTTCTTAACACAGTTCCTCCAAACCCCATTGTTTCAACATTCTTTAACTTCCCTATTAACTACCTATGAGCCAGTCAAAATATTTACTGAAATGAATCACATCCACTATTCACCTCCTAGAGCAGCCAGATACAAAAGTGCATCAAGCTGCATTGACAAGACCTTGGGATGCATGAAACTGGCCGCAGCAATTTGCATAATTATTTTTCACTGAACACAACTCATGGATTCAGCATCTTGCTGAATAAGACAAAGCATCAAATAAAACAGTTTTAATACTACTTCTGCAGAACAAACCTCTTTGTTTCCCCCTACATCCCTTCTCAACTTAAATATTAACTTTAAGGTTGCACAACCTTGGGGAAGAGGAGCTTTCACATTTCCCTCAAGAATATGATTTTGAAGTTTAACATTTAAATAAGACTGATGTGAGGCAATTCCCAATGGAGGATGCAATGGGGACTTGGCACTCTCTAAAACTAGTGATCAAAAAGTGTAATCAGGTGTATAAGAAATCCAGTTCTTCAACCAAGAAATGCAGATTCAGGCAGCTGTATCTCACCAAAACAAGGTTTTATGCAGTGGCCTGTTCTTCATGAATACATGTTAATCTGCAGCATATTCAGTAATGACAAAACATACAAGTTTTCACTACGAATGTTCTCTATTATCTCTCTTAGATGAATTGGGAGGCCGGAAGATTCACTTCTTTCATTCTCCTATCCTGGAGTCCAGATGTGTGTAAAGAGGAGACACTCCATATAGCTACAAAGAGGGCCAAAAACGTAGGTGATGTTGCACAAACCATAACAAACAATATAGATTACCCTCTCCCTTATCACTAATATATTTGCAGAAAATGTACAGATATTTTTTTAGCATAATTAATCTTTTCATAAATGGTCCCTGTAGGAAGATAAATGGCCAAAAACACACAAAGCAAGCTAGCTGAGTAAAGATGAAATAATCCAAGAGTCGCTACATCAGACCTTCAAAAAATCACAATAGAATTAAGGTGCTCCAGGACATAAACACAGAGATTCCTGAAAGCCCTACATGCAAGCCTGGCTACTCACTTTAGAAACAAAAGTGTTTGCATGCGTATATTGATTCAATGAAAACAGGACAATCACTTCACACTTAACTGACAGATCAGATGCAAATTCTAAAGAAAAACAAAATTAAAAAAAAAAAAAAAAAAAAGAGTTTACCTCTGAAGTCCAATAAGTTTCCAGTGCTGAAAATCTGTTATGTGCAAAGGAGGAGCTACCCAGTGTTTCACAAGTTTTGGATAGTCAATGAATTTGGGAACAAAAATTGATAAACCAGTCACAAGCTTCTTTACAGTCTTTTCAACTTCACCTACTACCACAAGTGTTCTCCCACTAAGCAGGGAGAATATCGCAGGTTGTGCAAATGAGTACTGTCTGATAAAATTTAATGCAATCTTCCCTACTTTTCGTTTTTTCTTGCCAGACACCTGGCTACACGAATTTGCACACAGAGGAGTACAATCAGAACTTTTTGAGGCACTACTTATGTAACTGGTTGAATCAAAAGATTCTTCCATGTCAGCCCTAGATGCATCCCCATTAACTGATAAATGTGTTGGTTCACCTGTGGAAAGTATCCCTGTGGAGTGTTGCCCATCTTCCGAAGCACATGTAAAGGCTCCTTGTTCTGTCTGTTTATATGGCTGAGGTGGGACACTGACCACACTGTCAAAGCATTCCTGATCTACAGCACTGAAATGGACATTTGGACTCTCTTTACCAATGCAGCACGTGGAATCTTCTGGCATTTGTTCATTCTCATAATAATATTCAATACCACCTTCATCCTCCTGCTGAACTGTACTACTGCACTCAAACTGTAAATCATCATTCACATAAGGCTCTTCATCAATTGCTCCATGATGGCTAACCCTGATATCTGAACGCAACAAAGACTCCGCTGAAATGAGCACTTCAATGCTGTCCTCACTGTTAGTCCTATTTACTGCTTTCTTCCTAACATCTGGATAATGAATCTGCAGACTTGGCTGACTTTCAGACTTACTTAATGGCAATGTGGATTTTTCTGAGCCTATGACTTCTATACTTTCACCACTGCTTACACTTCCTCTGGTATCAGGGTTGAGATACTGTGAACTTCCGAGATGATCAGACACACACAACGCAGACATTTCATTTTCATGGGGAACATCCGGGACTTCTTGATCAAGTTTAATGGGTAAATAACCAACAGAGGAGCTGTAAGACTCCTCTAAGCTAGTCGACAATTCAGGGCTACAAGTTTCCTCTACAGTTTTGAGAGCAAAATTGTCTTGACTGTGTGGCATTTTATCAGAACTATGCTGTTGTTCTCTACATTCATCCTCAATAAGGCCTATGTCTGCAAAAAGAAATGATGTTATTTTCTGTTGCTTTAAAAGGGACCCATCAATCGGTGTCATTAGAAGATAGCACAAGTCTTCTCTGAACATTCTCTCAAGTCGAGTCAGGTGGTCTATAGTCTGATTAAAATAGTAAACATCACAGAGTTCTTCCAGTGTCTTCAGTTTTTTATCAAAACACTTGGCAGACTTAGCCTTAATGAACTGTGGTGTGTATGAAAGTCTGCGAGTACAGTTATTGATCTCAGGTTGTTCTTCAGTATCTGCGGTGTCAGACACCTGATCCAGGCTGGTACTTACCTGCTCAACTATATTCAGCGAATCTAAAGAAAGCCCTGCATTTGCAAGCTTTCTTCCAGGATATGTTCTTATCTGTTTCAACAGGTCCTGATGTTCAATAATGGATTTTTCAACATTGGCAAGCTCATTAGCTTTCTCAATTGCCTGCGTTGTGTAGTAACCCCGGTCATTAGTTCTCTTTTGTATTTCTGTTTCTTTATGCAACACAGTTCTAGTATAGTTCAAATCTTTTAATTTCTTTTCAAGCTCGTTAGCAAATGCTTTCCTATTTCCAGATTTCAGTAGCTCTGATACTTTAGAGAACTCAGACGCTAGTTCCTGAAACTGCTGCATAATTTTTTGTTCATCAGTTGAAATGTAAGCCATACAAAACGGTCTCACAAACCCCCTTGCCTCCAAATCATATAACGTTAAATGATGCACGTAAGCAAAGGCCCCTTCTTTGGAGTCCCCAAGGACAACTTGTGAATCTTCCACAAAATTTAACTTTGGGTAAGCAGAACCAGGAGGATGTCCAACAAAAGAAGCTTGGTAATCCACAGACATGATCCTGAGAGAAAAGTAATTGAGATCAAAAGAGCCACATACTTTTGGATCATCAGGAAATGTCAACAAGGGCTGGGGTCCAACTTGCTCAGAAAACTCTGAAATAAGAATAAAGTCCTTAACAAACTTAGCATTATAGCTTTTAGTCCACGGGTTGGCATCACTGGAGAATGGAGATAAAGGAACTGAATACTCCTCAGGCAGGGGAATAAAATTATCGTAACCATTATCATATTCCTCCTCCTTAGTAAAAGCCACCACATCAGGGGCACCAATCATAATTCCAGTTTAAACAAAAAGACATGAAGCGAACGACCAGAATCGCCAGCCGTCGTCTTAGAAACCAGTAGGTAATCAATGGCACAATTACCCTTCACATAACAGGGCTCAGTAAGAACACTACCCGCGACTCATTTTTCGATCACTATTGCAAAACATGCAGATGTTATAAAACGGGACACTTCCTTATAGAAATAAATGTTGCCGTTGCAGATTCATTTTCTTGGTCCATTCCGCGCTGTCTATTCATATTCGGCATTTTCTTTGAAACAGCTCAGTCTCTTCTCATATCATCCCAATGCAATGGTCCACTACCCCCGTATACCTACACAAACGACCAAATACCCACAGCCATCTTTTACCCATATGATCTAACCTCGTGACTAACACTTTTCCGGTTCAGCAATTTTTCTATCTGCATAATTTATAAACTACACTGAGAGTGTAGTAGTCATACTCTATTTTCTCATAAAAATCTGAGTACCGGACACAGGTAAAATAAACATGGTACCTATACCGTATATAAACAGGTCAGTGCAGTGGGCATACCATGAAAAAGAACATAAAGTAGGAACTGTATAAAAATGTACTAATTTGCGTGAAGAGTCTAGCTGCATAATGGGAAGTGTAGTTTGGGACTTGTGTTATCGCGACAGTTGTTGTCGGTATGCAGTGGTAAACAATCTTTGCGACGGTGTGTATAGTTTTTCGGTTTAATGTTAAGCGGGTTATCAAATACTTCTACTGTAAATGAGTAGCTGATAGTGAGTAATGTTTGTCAAAACAAAATTTATACATTTCGTTTTCCCAGCTGGCTTAAGTTAATGCATAGATGACATATAAAAGTTATATTTATTTGTTCTTATATGATTGAAACAGTGTTTTTGGGATGTTAACTTTATCATAAGTTGTTGAAAGTCTTTAACTTGCCACATATACATATATGTGTTGTATTTATGCCCGTACACTGTCTGTTCCAAAGAGAAATTTGAGGTTGTTCGATGCTTTTGATTCGAAAATTTTTTAACCTGACTGACTGTTTGGAAACCACAGTGGATCAGCGTTCGAAATTTGGGGACCAGAGAGGAATGCAGTCCTTCTTCCCTAAAACATGATGGTTTGCAGGCGGTTGTCTCGTCCCTTACATTTGGGATGATTTTTCATGCAAGACGCTTGCTCTTTAGTGGAACTCATTTACGATTTTTTACCATCTATAGATCATTCTGTAGAAGTGTTAAAGACGAGATGACGCGGAGGATCCAAGTTCACAGAGTTCTCTGTGTAGCAGAGAAAAATGATGCAGCAAAAGGAATCGCAGACATTATGTCAAATGGCAGAATGAGAAAAGTAAGTAGTAGTATGTTGTACATTGACAAAGAAGCATGTACTAAATTTTTGAAATCATGAACGGAATGTTCACATGTAGATTCTAGGGAGAGTTTTAGGGCAGTAGTGGCACAGTGGGCGGAGAGCCTTCTGAACCGCAGTGAGCTGTCTGTATTGGACTCGGGCGGAGGAAAGGTAGGTGTCTTTTAATACTGCAGGAGGTGGTCATCAGTACAATGTATTACTTTTCAGGATATGTCCCTGGTTTTGGGGGGGGGGGGGGGTCTTTTTTTGACAGTTGCACTAAAATTATGTGAGAGCATAGTCATGGTTACTATATTCTAATCATGCCAGGTAATGCAGTCAAAAACTTATTATTCTTCAGAAAGTGCATATTGGTATTGTCATATATGCTTGAACAAATAAATAAAAGAAACAAAAAAAGTAGTAGTAAAACAAGGCTAAATAAAAAGTACTGCACTTTCATAAGGAGAGGATACAGAGTATAAAATGGACGTTAAATCTGCATATGTATAAATGTAAGCAGTAAACTTTTGTTTTATGTATGTTTTGACTGAGTTAGACCGGTAGGGCAAGATCAGTCAAAAAGAAGAGCACTACAAAGTTTAAAAAATATATATATATATATCCGCACTAAATGATTGTGAAAGAAATGTGTAAGTAACGTTAAAGTATCGAGATAGTTACTGTAAAGGAAGTTTGAACAAAATAAACATTGGAATAAATTGATAAAAGTGATGTATTTTTGGAAAGGACAGAGTAAGTATGTGTTAATAGATCAAGGTAGTTACAGTTTTATATAGTAGAACAAGAAATGTTAAACCAATTGTGAATATAAATTTGTTGTAATAGAAGAAAGATGTGTAATTTATTAGGTAATATGTTTAGATAAGAGTACGTACTTCCTAGTACTGCCCAATATAAAATTAGTTTAGAATATCTGAGACCATATATGTGTGTGTGTGTGTGTGTGTGTGTGTGTGTGTGTGTGTGTGTATATATATATATATATATATATATATATATATATATATAATTATAGTGCTTTTAAAATTCTCTGTAGGCTGTATTTTTAATGTAAACCATGATGCAGTTTATTGCAAGTTATGGTTTACCGAACAGCAGTAGAGAACCACCATGGTAATTTGAGAGTGTGGTATTGGTAGGGTGGGCATGTTGACTGATGTCACTGCATAATAAAAGATAGGCATAGGCATTTGTTTGTATATGAGATTTTACATTGGCTTCCTTGAATTTGACTACTGTATGATAGTTTTATAATTTCTGACTAATCAATAAACTTAAGGCATATGCAGTGCTGGGTTCAAGGCTGAGTTAGAGGCAAAAGCATTCAATAACTTTTTAAACAGTCTGAGTTGGAGTTAATGTCTGTAGGAGGATTAGTAAGGATATGAGCAGAGTATAATGGGCAAGGGAGGAAGAATGAGAAACCGGTTTTGTGTCTCGTAGTGGGTATCGCACAGTCTTTAGACTGCTAATAAAAAACTTGCTGTTTATGTACTCTAGATGTAGTTTTGTTAGCATGTATGTCGAACCCAATTCTTAGTCTATTTATACATCTCGTGGCTTGAATGAAAAACATATTCATTAAAGGAAGAATGTAAATGTTGGTTTTGGTGGGGCAGAAGGTAAAAGGCTCTAGTTAATATTTGAAAGTATTGTAAATTGGGATTTCAGAATTTTTAAAAAGTCTGACGTTTTGAGATCAAGTTATATATGTGCACCAGTATATTTTCGTGTGTGTTTATTTATATATATATATATATATATATATATGTGTGTGTGTGTGGAGGGTGGATTAATGGAGATTATATATACATATGTATATGCGGATCTATTTCATTTGCCCTAACGTCCGATTGACCGAGACTCATTTGACCGACAAGTATTATTGGTAAGTAAATTGGATATGCCCCCTTCCCCACTGTACTGCGACCCTGGAGTTAGAATATATAGTTAGGGGGGTGTGGGGGGCAAAGCCCCCCACTTACTTTTGTTTTACTAAGCAATATTAAAGCAAAACTAAACAATATAATATGAAATTAAGTGGGGGGGCTTTGCCCCCCACACGCACCCTAACTATGTAACTCAAGGTTCGCACTACAGTGGAGAAGGGGGCATATCCCATTTACTTGCCAATAATACTTGTCGGTCAAATGAAGTGTCGGTTTGATGAAATTTCGGTCATTGGTGTCGGTCAATTGGAAGTTAGGGCAAATGAAGTAGACCCGTATATGCACATGTATACCTTTATCTTTAGTGCAGTACTAATGTGCTGTATCCCTGGGTGGTTAGTATTATTTTAAGAATCCAAGCCAAGGAAACTGCACAAAGTTACCAAAAGAAAAAACCAGGGAAAGTGCAGTAAACATGGAGATAGTAGCCACTATGTATTCCAAAGCGTTTATTTTAGCCACAAACGGAAAAAAAAAAATTATACAACTAAACATGAACGCCTTTTAAAACTCATTACATGCGTTTTCGTCTATTCATTGACTTCATCAGATAGTTAGTAAATCGATCTGTTTCACTAGTATATATATATATGTATAATCCTTAATTGTTAAACCAATAGAATTCATTGTCTCATTGGATTCCCGCTGATTTTGGTTAGAAGCCATTATATACATCAAAAAACATTAATGATAAAACTTAAAATCTTGTATTTTATACATTATGTTGATTAAAAACTTTGTATAATTAAAAAACATTATTATAAAAGTTATTAAAAAAACTTCATATATATTTGCAATGTTCCTTTTTCTAAATATATAAAGTCCTTTCATTAATGAATTCCAGATGCCATCTAGTGGCAACATTTATTATAGTTCTTCTGCCTCACTCAAAGTTTTGCTGACCTTAGTTTTAGCAATGGTAAAATGGAAATAAACTCATTTAACCCAGGAATTTTCCCTGCCTCTAAAGTTACTTGCCACCATAATTCTCAAAACTCTATTCTTTCTTCCCAAGGGCCACCCCTAATATCCTGTTGAATTTGTTCTAATACCATAAACTTGTATTTATATCCTGGGCTTACTTTACTATGTTTATATAAAGCATTACATTCTTTCTCCGTTGTTATTTCATACATGTGCTCATAAATCCTTCTCTTCAACATTCTCTCAGTTTTTCCTATGTAGAAGGACCTGCATTTTTCACAAATTGCCATGTAGACTATTCCCTTTGATTCACAGTTGTAATACTCCGAACTGTAAATCCATCTTTTTCTACTTTCCAAATAAAAATTATTGTTGTTTATTATATATGTACACTGACTACAATGCCCACATTTGTATGTACCTATTCTATTTCTATTAATATTCAATTTCTTTTTATTTGCTATAATATTTCTAATACTTTGTGAATTCTTATAAATTATTTTTCTAGATATCTTAGATACATTGCCTATATCTGAAAAGGCTATAAATTTCTCCCATTCCATCAAAAATATATTTTTGATGTAATTATTTACTCCATTATATTCCAGTATTAAAGCCTGTTGGAAATTCTTCTCCATTGTGTTCACTATTATTAATACTTTCCTTCTTATTGTTGTCACTAGTTTTTTTTTACTTTTATAAATAGGTGCAAATTTAGTTTTTCTTCCATCTTCCACTTCTTTCCTGACTTGTTTGATGAAATCCAAAGGGTAACCCCTCTCTACAAACATTTTCTGTAGTAATTCACATTCGTCCTTAAAATCATTATCTAAACTAGTCATGCGACTACCCCTAACAAATTGTCCCTTGACAATGTTTATTTTGCAATAAAGGGGGTGCGCACTTTCAAAATGTAGAAAGGAGTTACAAAATGTCTTTTTTCTATATATTTTAGTTTCCAATTTTTGCACTACTTTATACACTTGGAAGTCCAAATATTGTAATTCATTTTATGAAATTTTATGAGTAAAGTTTAAAAAAATTGTGGTATTACTCATATATGTCAGGAATTCATTAAATCTTTCCCTTCCTGCTGTCCAAAGAATTACTATATCATTTAAAAATCTTCTGTACATAATCCAGCATGTTTCCACTACATGAAAAGCACAAACCGTTGAAACACACAAAAAACAGACGTCACCTCCCTGGCAGACAAAAAATGAGTTGCAAGTAGTAAATCCTTATACCATGTAGAATGCCAATCCAGAAATACGTAAAAATAACGCTTTTATTTATAATAAGAACAGCGTTTTCGCCGTGGTAACACCACAGCTTCTTCAGCATAAAACACCTTTTTTAAAAAAACCGCCAGTTATTTATAAATGCAGTACATGACGTATATAATAAAACCTTTAAAGAACCAGTACATAAAACCCTTATTTTGAATAAATCAGCAAATTCAATCATGTTATTAGTTTGATGACATATTGTTAAAATGTTTGCTTATACATTATGTCTTTATATGTACTTAATAACTAACCAAACGTTAGTTTCACTCAAACTCCTTTCACAAACTATACCATTACAAAAAATAATCCTTTGATATCAAACCAACTAAACCCTTATATACTCTAGCTAATGTTTATTATATGTTGTTAAAAAACCTCCCCTTTTTTTTAATATATTTTATGATAGATGTCATTACATTCTGGTACAGTACTGGTTCTTTAAATGTTTTATTATATACGTCATGTACTGCATTTATAAATAACTGGCGTTTTTTTTAAAAAAGGTGTTTTATGCTGAAGAAGCTGTGGTGTTACCACGGCGAAAACGCTGTTCTTATTATAAATAAAAGCGTTATTTTTACGTATTTCTGGATTGGCATTCTACATGGTATAAGGATTTACTACTTGCAACTCATTTTTTGTCTGCCTGGGAGGTGACGTCTGTTTTTTGTATAATCCAGCATGTCTTAAATTCAGAATCCAAAATATATTTTTCCTCCCAATTTGTTAGTATTAAGTTGGCGTAGGTTGAGGCACATGCTGCCCCCATTGCTACCCCTTGTATTTGTTGAAAAAATTCTCCTTTAAAATGAATAAAATTATTTTTCAATATTAGACTCATCAACCAAATATTAACCAGTTTTTTCATTATGTGTCATTTCCTTGTTTTCATATACTATTTCTTCCAACATTGCCATACCTTTAATATAGGGAATACAAGAAAATAAGTCTACAATATCTATGGTAATGAAAAGGAGATTATCATGACATATATGGTCTGGTATTTCCTTTAAAAAATCCCAGGAATCTCTTAATATACTTGTCCGTCTTATCCACAGACATTTTAATTTTGTATCAACATATTTAGTTAAGGTGTAGGTTTTAGATCCCTCTGCTGATACTATAGGTCTGAGGGGTGGATCACTTTCATTTTTGTGGGTGTTAGGTATATCAAATATAGTGGGGGTTCTTGGTTTATCTACCTTTAAAAATTTATAGGTATTATAATCAATGAGTTCCTCTTGTAACATATCATTTAAGTTGATGTCAATTTTATTATAAGCTATATTCATTTCATTTATGGAAACCACTGTATATCTAGTTTCATCCCATAATATAGCATTCATTTTACTCTCATATATTATATTATCCATAAAAACTATACCTCCCCCCTTATCTGGTTTCATAACTCTAATGCCTTCATTCTTTTTTATTTCGTACATCAATTCATTTTCTTTTTTACTTAAATTCCATTTACATTTGGGCCCATTTTCCCACTTCCTTATCTCACTTTCAATCACCATTTCCAGATTTCTCAACTGAGGGTGTAGAGGTGGGTTGTAGGTACTCTTCCTTCTTAGTTCACCATTATAATTTTTCTTTTCAGGAAAAATAATACTCAAATTCACTTTTCTTAAAAATAATTTAATTTCCAACAAACTTCTAGTAATTTCCCCTTTCTTGTATGGTATAAACTCCAAATCTTTAGAAAATAGCCCAAAATGTTATTTTTCTATATTAATACTACTGAAATTATATATAGTGAAATTATTGAAAGTGTTTTTAGTTCCATCAATAAGTATTTCATGACAAAAATTTGTGTTGGGGTGAGTTGGGTGGGTATTACTTAGAATCTCCTCTGCCCCTTTCTCCCTCCTCTCATCTGAAAATTTGATTGTTGTGGGCCCCTGTTTATCAACCTCTCTGATCTACGTAATGGTGGGCAGGCTTGATCATAATGTAGTTCTCCTTCCCCAAAGGGAATATTTCCGCCTTCATTATTTTCAACATGGTGGTCCTCTTTATTGTACCCCATACCATAGTTATAACTAAATTGTTTGTTGGGTGGCTTAGGGTAGCTAGTGTGGCCCTCATACTCTTTGACATCTCTTTCCAATTTTTTAATTTTCCTATTTATCAAATTCTCACATTGGTTGTCTATGTCTTTCCTAAGGTCATAATATTTGCTTTTTTCTTCCTGTATACCAAATATCAAATCATTTTTATTATACTGATCTAAAATATCTATATCTTTTTGAATAGACTCTTGAATTCTAATATTGTCTCTAATTAATTTCAGCACATCCAAACCACATTTATTAAATACTTCTATAAGTTCTTTATAAAGACCAGAGTCTAGATTAACATTATTAGGAAATTTATATACTCGTATGTTGGTATGATTCTATCTTTTGTAATATAGGGCTTGGCTGCTTTTTCACCAGCAGATTTGGATCATGCCTTCTTTGCCCTTTCAGTTAACAAATCCTGCTGTGAAACGCTAGTCCAGTTGCTTATTTGTGCTCTTATAAAATTTAATAATAGTCTGCTTCTTCCAGTTTCTCTGGTATGGCAGAACAGCTCATGTTTGTCTTCTATCTCTACTATTTTTTAAACGTCTCTTCGTGAGAAGCCTTAAACTCCGCCATCTTTTTCTTCATTTCAACCTTTGATTTTTTTGAACATTCATGAATTCATCTCCTCAGCTAGTTAAAGCTTCTTCTATTTTTTCCAACCTTTTGTTATTTGAGTTGATATATTCTTTGTGTTTCATGTATTTTAGTCACCTCTGACTATATTTTATTTACTTTTTCCTTTAAATCCATGGAAACTCTTCTTGAACCAAAGCTGGTGCTTGAACTGCTGTTTGATGAACAACTGCAGAATCCTTCCCAGAAAGTGCTTTTTCTTCACTTATTCTGGTTGATTTTCTTTCATATTTTCCAAATGTCTTCTTTGCTGGCATCCAGGCAGTATACTTACTAGCTAGTAACTGAATTTTACTAAAAAGGTTTTAATTGCACTATCTTTTCACAGGTTTTGTTTTCATACTGGGAGAGCTGAAGTTAAGCTGTTGATCAGTGTGCAGCCATCTTAGAAGTCTTGTTTGCTATTAATTGTTGAGCCTCATCTTCTTTTAACCCTTGCCTTAAGTAGGTCTTCCAAAACTATTTGCATTTCTGTATTTTCTTAGTTTCCACACATCTTACAAAATATTAATGAATGACATGATTTTAAGAAGGTGGCTGACATCCCTTGTACCCAGGAGACAAGATGGAAGGTCAGTGCAGGGAAGCCAGTTGGCTTGGAATCCAGAGTCTGCTACACAGGAGTAGGACGGAGAAGAACTGGTGTGGGGAATTTTGTTTGTGGAAGAGACTTCTCATCAGTGTTAGTGACAGACTCCTGGCAATCTGACTCCAGTGGAAAGATAGGGTAGTAAACATTATTTCAGGCCATGCTCCACAGCATGATTGTAATAGTAAAGAGTGCATTTAGGCAACAATTGCAAGACCTACTAGATAAAGCAGGACATGAGTTGGTGTTGATAATGGTGGGACCTGAATGCACATATTGGGACAGACAGAACAGGATGTGAAGAATGCCTTTGTGTCTGCATGGGTGGGGTAACAGGAACCAAGAAGAAGCCATTCTAGACTTCTGTATGGTAAGTGGCTTGATAGTGGCCAACACATGGTTCAGCAAGACTGGCATTCACAAGGTCATGTACAAAAGTGGCCTGGATGCAACTCGGGAAGACTTCTTCCTAGTAAAGAAAGGATAGTGGAGTAAAATTGGTGATTGTGGTGACCAATGTTACTGGGGATGACTTTGCAATCAAGCTGTAAGCAATGGTCAACGAAGGCTACAGGGTCATTGACTAGGCTGAAGACCTGGTTGTTGACTGGAGAGAAAGCACAAGAGTTCAAGGAAATACTTGGGTCTATAATACTTCAAAACCGGTTTCCTCTTCTTGGATTTTAAGAATTGCAGGATCGCAAAGCATACATGTAAGGATTGATGTGGCTGAGCCAGGTATGGAAATTTGGCATATAAGGAAAGCTGACGGTGGAATGCAGAAGTCCATTAAGTCATCAAAAGAAAGGAGTGTGGGGAAGAAGTGGAATAAAGACGGATAAGGCTAAGAAGGATTACTGGTTGACTAACAAAGCGGCTAAGAGAGTAGTTGCAATAGCAAAGAACGAGGCACTCTGCCAGCTTTTGGAAAATGACATAGCACGTGGAATAGAGGAAATCTATCAGGTCACAAGGCAACGACAGAAAGATAAAGAATATAATCATCACACACCCTTCATAAGGGATGCCAGCAACAATCTGATCACTAGTCTTCAAGACATCAAAAGCAGATGGAAGGAGTACTTCCAGTAGCTTCTAAATGAAGAAAACCCTACAGACATAGACTATGATGAAAGGAAGAAAGAGCCCAACTTGCAGGTTAAAACAGCACGAAGGGAAATTAAGTCAGGGAAAGCAGGAGGCTAAGTTAGGTCATGACAGATATGATCAAGATGTTGGTGAGTTAAGGGAGAAATGGCTTCAGAAGATGCTCTTAACATTGTGGAGAGAAAATGTATCCTAGATGACTGGAGAATAAGCTTTCTAGTGTTATTAAATAATAGAGACATTTCCAACTGTGGGCAGTATGGAGGTATCAAACTCCTGACACACTGCATAAAAGTGCTGTAGGGGTGACTGATAAACATATACTATGTTAGTAGTAAGAGAGGGGAGCAGTTTGTATTTAGTTTTGGGTCAGTTGTACTGCATCCTATGTTTGCATTGAGACAGTTGAAAAGAAGGTAGAGATGAAAAAACGTCCAACTGTGCATTACTAGGTATGGAGAAAACATATAACAGGATCCCAAGAAAACTGATTTGGGAAGTCCTGTGTTCGTTCAAAGTCCTGGAAACATTAGTAGAATTAGAATTAGTGCAGGCTAAATGTAAGGACCTGATGACACAAGTACAAAAATTGTTTGTACTCCTAGCAAATTCCCGTTGGGGAGTGTGGGTGTGTCAGGGATCAGCTCAACCTACTGTTCATACTGATGACAGACTACATTATCAAATCTGTCAGAGGTAACAGATCAGCAAAGCTGCTGTATGCAGATGTTATGACATTATAAGTAGACTCTGAACAAGAACTTCAGCAAATGGCATGGGAAAGAAGTGCAAAACTGAAGGCCCATGGGATGAAATGGAATACAGATACAACAGTTGTTATAGCAAATGGGGAAATCAGAAGAAACTGAAAATTGAGATGGAAGAGAAAATAGTGGAAAAGGTTATCAACTTCAGATCTCTAATGTTGGTGACTGAGAAGAAGGTAAGTCTGATTGAGGAGGTCAGAGCTAGAATTAGAGGTGCTGCAGCTAACCAGCACAGTGTGACAGGCATAGTGTATGCCAGAAGAATGTCAAAGAAGGTATACAAAAATGATGCAACCATTACTACTGTGTAGTACAGAAGCATGGGCAGTGAAGGGAGAGCAAAAGCTAGAAGTGATGGAGCTGAAGTCCCTGAGATTAATAATAGGATGCACACTGTGGGACAGATGAAGAAATGTGGACATTGGAGCAGAAGTCCAAATAGCGCCAGTTGTAGAGTAGGTCAAAGACAACAGATTGTGTTGGCATGGACATAAGTGCAGAAAAGCTGAAGACAATTAGATGAAGAAGATTTAGGCCAGACTGGATGAAGGCAAGAGGAAACGAAGGCTTCTAGCAAAATGGTCATTGGATTGTGTGAGTGAAGGCCTGTAACAGTCTCAAGCATGACTGTCAGTGAAGGTAGGAGTGTGCCATTGACTCGAGAGATGGTGACAGTTGATGCAACACCCGACCATAAATAGAAAAGGTGGTCATTGATGGTGCCATTAATCTTTTGATATCTCCAGAGAGCTCTGGCTATTTTTCTTGTTATTGACTGCCTAAGTTTGGCAACAACCCTTTCTTCTTACTGTTGTCTAAGTCATTGTGCCAGATGTTTTGAGAGTTATCAAAAATAGCTGCATAACAGCAACTTTTCTAAACTCGTGCACATTATCTAAATAGTGACTTTTTCTCCCTTTAGCATTCTGCAGTTCCTCTGTTTTTTTGTGAGATTCTCCTTTTTTCTGCTATATTTTAACCTTTGTCAGCCCCTCTAAGTAATTCCTGTTACTTTTCACTTGTATCTCTCTCTCAAATTTCTACCGTGTTTTTAAACTTTGTATTCTTTTCATCTCACTGACTAGGTGTACCTTCTGAAAAAATTTCTCTTCTCCAATAATAGCTCTCAAATTATTTCTACTACCCATTCTTTAATTTCAACTGTTTTTTTAACATGTACGTAGAAAAGTGACAGTGGTCTGTTTTTACTTCATTGTCCTGGATCTTTAGTTTTTGTTGGTGTATGATCTTTTGGTTGTGTGTCACAGCTTTCAATAAAATGCACATGCTGTTGTGAAATGTAATCTCTCTCCAGTTTAACCCATTTATTGTATCTTTGAGAATAATATGTAAACTCTTTCTGAGTTCCTACTATTGAATTCACATCTTCACTACCAAATATTCTCCTTATTTCTTCAAAAATCTATCCTCTTTTGTTATATTTTCTCTTTCAGATTCCCTAATACATCCTAACTTTTCCAAATCAGGTTCCGCTCTGTAACTATAAATAATATTCCCTGCTGAAACTAATTATTTCTCCCCACTTTCTGTTAAGTCCCATATTAGCAGTTTTGAGTGGAATATAAATATACGCCAACGTAATGCCTTTTAACCCTTACTACTGGAAATCGACCATTCATTTCCCCAACCTTCTATTGGTACTGGAGCCCCTCAAGCAATCATTAATACCTTTTAATTAATACTTTTTTTTTTAATATTTTCTTTGTCCATGGGTGTCAAATCCTTTTTGACAAATTCTCATTTCTATCCAAACACGTCGGCTTCCACATTGCTATTGCACTTCGCACTTCTTTAGTATAATTGCATGTTTTCTGCTTTTTTTCTCTATACTGGAGGTTTACATGAATGATAATATGGACAGACTAGCCATTATAGAAAGCTATTACTCCCACATGTTGTACATGACTGTTCTTTTGATTTTTACATCACAAGCGCTAATGTTTGACAAGCTGAGTTTTTGTGTAGTCATTTCTTACAATCTCCATTTGAACCCATTTCACATTTGTCAGTACTTTTTTTGTGAGAGTGTTTTCCTTGAAACAAAAAGCTAAATAGATTTTCAGAACCTCTCATCCCTTTGTAACATATAAGAGACAAAACTATGTGCATTTTCAAGAAAGTAAAGTGTACTCCTCCAGTTAGGAGCAATTGCTCCATATTGATGTCTGCACCCACTAGCATTGCCATTTTGAAATTAAGATAACACATGCTAAAGCATGTTAGAGCTTGTGTTAATACTTAAAATAATTGCTCTTGATCATAAAAGACTCTGGTATTTATGTGGATTATGTTTCCACCATAGCCAGTAAGTCCTATCTGGTGGCTTAGTTAATTACCAAGAGAATATCTTCAAGAGCTAAAACAGTCATTCTACCCCCTGCATTCTTTCTTTATCAGACCTATCCTAGAATACAGTGCTCCCTGTAATATGTACAAATCCAAGCCTACCAGTTAGCAAATAAAATGTCTTAATCTTTCAGGACACTTGAAGGATTTAGCACAGCTCTCCTTTTAGTCAGTAGCCTGTCAGCTGCTTTGAGGTGACTTGTTTCTGTCTCTTTGAGCCATGAAAGAGCCAATCCTATTTGACCTCTTATTTCTTTACAAAGCCAGTGCTTGTACTAATACCAACACTAGAGACATAAGCCTACACCAGAACATAAACAAGACTCGCACTGTAGATCTAGGTTCCTAACACAGCATATTCCAGTCTGGAATAAGTTGCCATGACAAGTTAAGCAAAGTACCACTTTGGCTACATTTACAGCTAGTCTTGATGTCCGAATGGATAAGCACACATTTATACCAGCCTTATGTAAGACCATGCTCAATTTGGGAAGTAAGCAGTATTAAGTGCTTGACAAGGGTGTAAGATCATTTAAGTTTGTCTTCTTAAGGATGTATATGGCTGGCTAGGCATCTCATGGTCCCTTGATTGCTGGCTTAGTAGTATTCCTATATTGATGCTTATTTTTATTAATTTCAGGAAACGATAAACCAGGCAAAGCCACCAATGATACAACCAGATAAAAGATGTTTTTAGCACAACCTGTGCCTGGCCACCTTTTTTCTGGTTATTTTATTCATTTCAGTTTGTTTACTGAGGTAGTATACTTATCACAACAGCCCATTTGCAAATATAGCAAGGGTGAAAAAATTTACATGAAAATTAAATAGAACTAATTCATAAACGCTGAGTAATCACAGTGACACAGCAGACGATTGAAACAGTGATCAAATATTAACAGAAGAGAAAACAAACAAATATGGATTAATTTAGTTAGTAAATATGGGAGGTAAGCAGCTTTGAGAACAGATGGTAGAGGTAGGAGTTAGATGATGAGTCCAGTGGAAAAACATTTTTGATGGAGATGCCTTTTGAGTTGTGCTCAGAAAATGTGGAAAGAGGAGATTTCTTTTAGGTGAGGGGAAAGAGTTTGGGTGCAAGAATGGAGAAGGAGTAGTGTGTACAAATCAGTTTGGTTTGGGAGGTTTTGAGGGAGGAAGTCAATTGGGAGAAGTAGCAGAGGTTATAGGGGTTATATTCCATTATTATGGAATTTGGCAGCAAGAGGCAGAAAGGCATCTGGATGAAGTAGCTTGAAAATAAGAGAATCTAGGAGTATCCCAACTCTGTATGTGACTGGGAGTCATCTGGATTTCAAGAGGGTGATGCAGTGGTGTTCCTGAGGGGATAGGATTTGAAAATCTGCAGATTTTGTTTTCAGTTAGCTGCAGAGTGGATGAGTTTGTTTTTGTAGGCTGTGGTTGTGATGGGGAGCCCATATTCAAGTTGAGTTAGAAGGACCCCTTTGCTTATAGAAGCTCTAGCAGGTCTGGAGAGAAATGAGGATATTTTCCAGGACCAGAATAAAAGAGAGTTAATATTTTTCCTGGAGTTTTTAATGTGGTTATGAGCATCAGTCAATTGGTAAAGCCATAAACCTAGTTATTTAAAGGACGTGATTGTTTCTGTGGGGTACTATTGAGATCTGCTATGTTGAATTTTTAAGAATTTTTTCAGCTTTTGTGAGATTCTAAATATCACTTTTTTTGTTTTGGAGGAGTTTGAGTAGCTTATAGTTTAGCCAGTAATTAATGGAGTGGATTTCAGATTGAAGCTGGTTTTAAACTGTTGAATGTGAGGGACTGGAGCAAAGATTAATTGTCATCGGCTTCAAGAGTGATGGGAGGATTAGGGCAGTTTGTTATTAAAGATTATAAATCATGATAAATTGAGTAAGGAGCCCAGGGACACTCTTCTGGTACGGGGTGCTGGAGATGATAGGGATGAGATGAATGTGATTCTGAAATGCATATTTGTTAAGAAATTTTGGAACCTGGTGATAGTGTTGGAGCTAACTCTGATTTTTTTGTAGCGAGTAAAATAGGAGGGTGGTGATCAGTAAGATCACAAGCTTTGGTAAGAGCAATAAAAAGTGCTCGTGAAATATTTACTTTTATCTGTGTTGAGAAGGATCTCCTCTGTAAGTGACCATAGTGCTGTCAATGTGCTTTGGTCAGCCTAGAATCCATGCTGTTTAAGAGTGAAGAGATGGCACTTTTAGATGTAAGTGGACATTTGGTTGTATATTAGTTTTTCAAGTATTTTCCCAAGTGTAGGAAAAATGGAGATGAAGTGGAAGGCATTCTCTGGCTGAGGCAGTTTGGGAAGGGGATTAACAAGGGCAGTTTTCTGTATGTTTGGCACTGTATTTTGAATTAAGTAGAGATTATAAATATGGAGTAATAGTGTGTTAAGGAAATCTTAGTGGGGTGGAACAGACAAAAGGTGTAGGTTGTCTGCAGCAGGTGGTGCACCCAGTGGCATGTTTTCTAGTGGGGGCTGAACATCTTTGTGATTTATTTTCTTGGATCAGTAGGTTGGGCTGAAAGGTGTGTGTGTGTGGGGGTAGAGGTGATAATAGGGAGGTGGCTGAATTTCTTGAGAAAGTCAGGGGTTGAGTGTGTGTCTTGAGATGTGTGGATAGTGATGGGGAGGAGGAAGTAGACTCTCTGGATTTCTGCTTGTGAGATTTATTCTACTGACAGAAGTGTTTGGGTTTGCCTAGTAGAAAGAATTGTTTTTATGTCTGAAATAGTTGGCTTTGTGCCTGCGTATGGTTTGTTTAGCTAGATTACCCAGAGAAGTAAAGGCAGTGTGATTTTCTGCTGAGGTGTTTTGTCTTCTTGAAGACCATGCTTTGTCTGTAAGTTTGAGCAGAGCTTTCATTTCCATGGTTAGCCAGTTGTGGGTGTGTTGTATTTGAAAAGGCTGTGTGTGAGATGAAAGAATTTGTCTTAAAGTTGAAGGTGGGTATGTGTAAGAGTTATGACAGCTGAGATGGTGTTTAAGTTTGTAATTGGAGACTAATCAATAGTTGCTAGGTGTTTTTTGAGGTTTTCAGTATTGATGGTGGATCTGGGTCTGATATTAACTAGTTTGGGACCATTTTTGGTGACTGTTGGATAATTTGTAAGGTTATTGGGGAGTGGTTGCTGAATGTTGGTAGAAGAACTGATATATTTTGGAGATCATAGGAATGTTATTGGTGATTAGCAGGTCCAGGAGGGAGTGGTTGTTAGGAGATTTAGCGTAGTAGTGCCACTGCCTAATTGTAAGTTTGATATTGGCTAGGAATTTGGCCATCTCATTCTTTAGAGGACCTAGGCAGTTTAAGTTAAAGTCACCCAAAATAATTTTTTGGTCCCACTTGGGACATAGCCTAGTATTTATATAATGCACCCGTTAGTCTACAGACCATTACAAGCATAAACTATTAGCAGAAGCCAGAGGCCAGAATTGAACTCTGTGCATTGTATGTGTGAGGTTAAGACCTTAACCATTATGCCCCCCCCCAATCATTTTACCAGTCTGGTCCTCAGTTACCCACATCCACATCAAGTCTACCAGCTTGTCTTCTATACCCCCTGTGGATTTCACTGGGGCATTTCATGGATGCTAGGCGCACTGAGGGCTTGTTGATCTCTGCTTCCATGCTGGAGGTGTTTATTTAAATGCCCAGTCCACTTCCCTGCTCCGCATCCTACTTTCTCCTCAAGTTCGTGGGTAGCTTCCCTGTTTGAATCGCACCTCCCCTAAAATAGTGTCAGCAGTAAACGTCCTCCCACCCAGGAGTGCCCATCCTTCCCCGCTGCTTTGTTAGTCACTCAAGCTGGGTTGACTGGGCTGTAGTTGGGGCTTTATCCATGTACTCCATTGGATTGGCTATTGGCTATAAAATAATATTTTTATACTTGTAGGAAATTGAGGTGATGGTAATAATAAGGGATTTAAGTTTAAGAGGCTGGAGAAGGAAGGTAAGCAATTAGCATTAAAAGATAACTGTTGTTCCAGGATGGGAAGTTTTAGACTGATCCATTTGGCTCAGTGCCCGAAGAGGTATTTGCTTCACCAATGATAGTTGGGTAATGGTGTTTTAAGAATGAGAGTGCCTCCACCATTCCTTTTGACAGGTCTTGAGTCTTGTGGGTATTTGTTGGTGGTAAGTAGATGGTGAAAATTGGAGTTGGTATGTTTGAGCCATGTTTCAGTGACGGTTGTGATATCAGGGGAGTGGGTTGTAAGGAAGGTGTATATTTGGTCAAGCTTGTTAGAGATGCTTTGGTCATTAATTAATGCATATTAAGTGATGGAGGTGTGGGGAAAAGTTGTGGGTACTGTGTGGTTGGAGGGACCTATACTGGATTCACTGCTGGCTCTGAAAAGGAGTATGAGCAAGATGTGAGTGAATTTATAAAGTTGTTTAGAAAGTTTGAAGTTGGATTGTTGGGGGTTGGTAGGTTTTGAGGAGATGAGGTAAAGGGAGTATGTAGTTTGGCTTGTGTGTGTGTGTGTGTGTGTGTGTGTGTGTGTGTGTGTGTGTGTGTGTGTGTGTTTGGTGAGTGGAGAATGGAATGTGCAAACATTTTTTTATGGGATTCTTGTGGATGATTGTGGGGCTTTGCATTAGGATAATGAGAAGGTTGAGTGATGGGGTTACAGATGGCATAGTGTAGTGGGTTAGAGGAAAGAGGAAGAGTTAGATGGTGAGGTGGGGAAGCATTATGGGGGTTAGAGGCAGGGAGAGAGGTCTGCAAGTAAATGGTAGGAGCCTGTGATGTTGAGGCAAGACTAAAATGTGTATATGAAGAGATGGATGTTTTGTGAGTGTTTTATTAACATTAAGGGTGGATGTCAGACCTTTCAACTTTCCCTATTTTGGAGGAACATGCTAGCCTCCTAATGGTGTAAACCTTGGCTCTAGATTGTTACTGTTGAAGTGACACCCTGACCCTGTGTGCAAAAATGGGGAAAAAAGGGGTTGTGAGTGGATGGATTCCTATTTTCAGGCCTTATTTAGGATGTCCCAATTTTTAGACTTGAATAACCCTTTAGCACAATTTTCTGAATACCCCTCATCACAACTGATTTTTTTAGTAGCACTCCGAAAACTTCACATCTTGCATCTCTTTTTTTTCTGAAGCAAAAATAAATGACCTGTGTGTTAAAGGTTTCTAATGCAGTTCATTAAAGTCTAGAGATGCCACACTGAATATCTGATGATGTGCTTATATTTTCCCATTTTTTTGTCACTCTTTTTTTTTTTTTTTTATACATGTTTTTGAGTAGTATCCCACACTCCTGCTGGACGTTATATGCTATTTGGTATTCAAATGGTATGCTAATTCAATGTTCCTATTTTACAAGGGCCTTTGTTCTTATTTTCAGTGTCTGCTGGTTGAGAGATGCGTGGTGGTAAAACTAGATGGCAGCTTAGGGTGGGAGTATGTCACATTAAAGTAGTTGAGGAAGTGAGTTGTAAATGTTTAGTTTAATAGAGTTGTATGTACCTTTAGTGAGTGGTCAGAAGTGAAAGGGAGGAGGGTGGAGGCAGAGATGTATACATTGTAGAGGCTGGGGTGACTATGGATTTAAGAGTGGGAGGCGAGTGAAGCAGGTCACACTTCATACCCAGCTGGTGGTTGCAGAGAATGTAGATGTCAGACAGCTCAATCAAAGTTGTGATCAGACAAAAAAAAAAAAACTAAGTCTCCCTTAATAGTTAAAGTTATGTGTTCAACTGCAGGAGCTGAAACAAGTGCAGGAAGTGTACTTCTGATTAAATAAGCTAATGAGACCTCTTGTAGGCTCTTTAATAAATATACCCTGTTTCCCTGGGTAAGGAGTATGAGCTATTAAACTGTACTCTGCCAAGGTGAGGTGTAGGGAAGTTTTGATTTTCACGGATTTATTTTAAATGCTCTTTTCTTATCTGTATTCCCCTCCCAGATGTGAAAAACGGCTTGTAGGCTTTCAGTAAACATTAGTCCTAAGAAAAGGTACATGGGCTACCATTAAATAAACAAAATAGTGCACTGTCCTATTTAAATGCATTAAAGTACTAAGGCTACTAGGGGGTCGGTTGTTTGAATTTCTTGTTCTTGTCATACATTTTCAAACTTCATTTGTCACTAAACATTTTGCCAATATGCCTTTGAAAGATCAATTGTACCGTATTATGTGTAGTTCATCAAGCAGATCGTGTTTAGATGTCTCATGATTAATTGCATGCACCTGGAGTTTACTTGTCTCCGCATAAAAGCAGTTTTTAATGAAAATATCGTGACTTTGCAAGTACATGAAAGAATCTTTGTAAATTTCAGCAAAACACACTGCTTAGACCTCTCACGATCAGTTGCTTGCACTGGTAGACTTCCAGTCTCCCACTGAAAACCTTTGCTAATGACTTTGTAAATACAACAAAAAAAAATTCCATCTACTTTCATCATTGTATCTAATTTTTAATGGCTATTTGCTCAACAAAACCTTGTCTATGGCGTAAGTCAAGGATGTCACTCCAGATAGCCATCTATATTAAAAGAGGTAAAGTTAGTTTCCTAATTTTGCACATAATGTGATATGAACGCATATACTTCCCCCAGCCATCTTCCCAAGGTTACAGCATTATATTAACTAGCTTACTTTTGTCAAGCCTTTTTAACCATGTTATAGTGCAAAGCCTGCATACCTCACAGCTGCAAAAAATACTTTCTTGCTTTAATATTTTTAATAGAAACGGTAATCACTAGTAAGACACATTTTACCCCACATTTAAAATACTTCTGACTACAACACTACATGAAACTGCTTTACAGTTTAAACTCTAGCATGAAATGTTTATACAGATAAAGCAAACATTACTTTACTCAGTTACTATTTCAGTCCCTTCAGTGTCCTTCTTAACATTAGTAACATAAAATAGGGTATATGCTTTACAGTTCACCCACTATAACAAACTTTCAGTCTTTCTCGGCCACTCTTTATGCAAAACCACATTTCATGTGTCTCCTCCTATATTTAATGGGAATGATGCTTTTTAGCCTACCAATAGCCAATGAAAATGATGCCTTATAGTATTGCATATATATTATTTTCACAATGCTGCTTGTTTTCCTGGTAATCTCCACCTCTCAACACCAGTTTCTGGTTCAAGTCCAAGGTACTCCTGATGCATGGTAATTATCTTCTTTTTTTTTTATTTTTGTTATTTTATTTTTTATTTTTTGGCACTTGTACATTTTCCTTTAGAACAATAAAATAGTTTTCACTGGTGAAGTCTCTGTAGGCTGTGTCCCCTTTTTGCTGTCTGTCTTTAGATAAACTTTAATGCCTCCTTAGCTTTTTCTGCATCCAAAAATGTCTTGGCTCCTTCAAGAAAAAATGTTCTGATGAAAGCTGGTTGGTGCAGTTTGAATCTCTCAAGTGCCTGTCAACATTCCTTGATTGCTGAGATAAACTTGCTTCTCTTTTGTTTTGTCTGGTGAACAGTGGATAATCTTTTTCCATGAACAGTCTGCTGTCCTGAATTTTTAATACTTTTCCCTTGTGCAACTCTTTATGCTGGTGTGACTGCATATTTTGTACACACACACACACACACATATATATATATATATATATATATATATATATATATATATATATATATGTATATATATATATATATATATATGTACATATATATATATATGTATATATGTATATATATATATATATATATATATATATATATATGTATATATATATATATATATATATATATGTATGTATATATGTATATATATATATATATATATATATATATGTGTATATATATATATATATATATATATATATATATATATGTATATATATATATATATATATATATATATATATATATATATATATATATATATATATATATATATATATACACACACACACACACACACACACACACACACACACAATAGAAATAAAAACATTTATCCAGCAAAAGGGAGCCAGCAAACAGAAGGGGACTCTCTTTCATTCATCTGACAATAAAGCTTATAGAGAGACTTTACCATTGAAATCTTTTTTCAGTGTTCCAAAAGAAAATACTTGGGAGGAAGAGAGAGAGGAAAACAAGTATAGGAGTTGACTAGACAAATCAGGAGTACATTGGACCGTGTCAGAGTCTGGTATTGGGAGATGGATATGTTGAGGACGAATACCAGCGACACTGAAATTACTGAATAAATAGAAGATTATAAATCATCTGTCATATTTGTGAGCTATGGCTTTACAAGAAAAAGGTGACTGAAAAAACTGGGCTTTTGGTGACTTTGTTAAACTTGTGGATGTACTGTAAAGCATATACCCACTTTATGTCATTAATTTTTAGAAGGATGGTAAAGGTAAAAAAAAAGTAGAAGTAACTGTAAGCAAAACATTGTGTTCTTATTACTATTTGTATAAAACATTTTATGATGTAAACTGCATATTATTTTGTAAAGCAGTGCTGTATAGTGTGCATTCAGGGGTATTTAAAATGTGTTGTGGAGGAATCTTCAGGTACTGCATTTGTTAAAGGTATTAATGTAAAAAACGACTTTTTCTAGTTTAAGAAATGCAGGCTTTGCAGTATAACAAGAGAAGGCAGGTTGGACACAAGAAAGTTTAATATGTTATGATCTTGGGCTGCTGGGGAGGAGGATGGAGTGTAAAAATGCACTGGCACTGATTGATTATTTTAATTCTGCATATAATTTATTTAAATTCTGCATATAATTTAATTTATCATGTTTTGTACAAGGCTGTATGTTTAGATTAATGCTCTTGGTGTAAGCTATGAATATTTTTGTAAGGAGGTTGGCTTGGAAAATGGAACAGAATAACAAAGGTATTAGCTTGGTGTTTTTACCAATTGTCAAATAATGCCAGTGGGAGACAATACATTTGCACCTGGAGACAGTTGGCCAACAGAATGTTGTGCATTTTGTTCTGATTGAAATTTACAAAGATTTTTTTATACATCTGCAAAGTTGTTAGCTGTTTTTTTTCTTATTGTTGACTAAAAGTAATCTGAGGTGTAGGCAACTTAATTCATTATTGAGGGAAACACAGATTTTAAAGGTGCAGTGGTAAGCAGTTAAGTGAAAAAAATTAAGTCTGAAATTATGGGAAGTGAATAAAAGATAGTAGCCTCCACAGCAGCCTTAATATTTTTAATGCACGTAATAGACATCAGTCGCTGTTAGTGGGAACATAGGCTGTAACATGCACTTCAGCATGTATAACCTTAATTTTAGATTAATTAATGCCTGCAGATGCAGCTGTCGATTTGGGTCGGTTATTCCATTTCTGGAGGGTTAAACTTCATTTGTTGACAATTCCACAGTTTTTTTGTATGTGTGTTCTAAGTTTAATAGGGGATGGAGGTGTTCTGAATAGGTATTTGAGGGCTTTCAATAAAGCAAAAATCTTGAAAACTGCGGCATAGATTTGATTAGAGATGAGAATAAACAACTGTGTAAAAGATCAGCCTGCCAGACATTGATGTGTGCATGTAAGACAAAAGTTAGAAATACTCATACAAAAAATGTCATGTAAAACAGGTGGGAACCATCTTAATGGCTAGTCTAGCCATATTATCTTGGAAAAACAAATAAATGGCCTTATGGGTATAGACAAAAAGAAAGGAATATTGAATTTTATTAAAAAAAAGTAGCTTCCAAATGTGTTTCCAGCAGCATTGCTGTTTGCAAAGAAAAGATCATGTAAGTTTGATAAAAGGATTTCAGGTATACCTCTCAAATGTCTAGATTTCTGCAGAATGTTCAGATTTTTGCCTTATAATTTTGGTCTGTTCCTCAAAATTTGTGGTTTTCTGGCAAATCATGGAGAAGATCTGAGGATTGAAGTCACAAAATAATGACTTGGATTTGAGTTTTAGACTTCATATCCTTCAGAAAATGTATGTTAACTCATTACATCCGAGTGACTCCTCCAGTTGCATCTGCAGTTGACTCTTGCTGCTGCTTCTAGGTGTCAAATATTGTTTGTTCATATCTGCATCAATAAAAACAAAACCATGCTATGTACAAGGTTTTAAAAGATTTAATCTTAAAGCTTACACAATGGAAAACTCGGCTGCATTAATATTTGACATTGTCTACTACAAGTAAATAGATATTAAGTGTTTTTATGATACTAATTTATATATATGTAATTTTCACATTTATCTAAATATCTCAACAACCATGTAACACAGAACTCCTTACCCTCATATGAAAGCTCTTGGCTAGATAAATAAAGTTCTGCTAACTGTAAAAGTCAGTTTAAAACCTAGAACCTAAAGAATACTACCACAGTAAAACAGTTTGTGATGAAGAGTTGTACATTTATAGTTATTTCATAGGTAAGTACTAGGCTGTTGGCCCTAGGGCCTGTACAAGTTTTGCCAAAGAGTTCCCTGGTTTTCGCCATCCAGGAAAATTATTTTCCTGTGCCCCTGTTGAGCAGAGCCACAGCAGTGATTCCCGGGGTGAATTTCCTATTACTCATCCAATTGTCAAGATTTCTCTTAGAGGGCTAATGAGGAGCTTTGCTTGACATGAATGGGCAGCCTATTCCAGAGCAGGAGAAGTCTCTGGGACAGGAATCTATCCCTCCAGCATGTTCTGTTTATTGCGGTGACAAGGTTTAGGTCCCTGGAGCGTGTGGCTCGGAGAGATTGGGATTTCTTCAAGTGTAGCATGTCCATCAGGTCTGGGTTAGACATGGCTTTGTATGTTAGGCAGAGGTCACCTCGGAGTAGGCGATATGCAACGGAGTAGAGCTGGAGTTTTTTGAGATGGTCGGCATATGGCATCTGTTTGAGGCCGGTAATCCTCTAATTTCTGTGGCCTTTCCAGCTGTTGCAGATGTCTTGCAAGGTAAATGCCAAATGGGGCATTGTACTCTCTATGATGGGTCTAGTAAGGGATGAGTAGAGAGGAACGATGACCTCTCTCTTTTTCTGGAGAAGAACCCCTTTGTGATGAGGTGTGCCACATAGAAGGATTTCCTGACTACTGTGGCGACGTGATTATCAAAGGAGAGACTACTATCCACATGTGTCCCAAGGTCTCTTATCACACTTTCGGTGTTACCTCCTATGTGGTAGTTCATGGGTATGGTAGTCTTCCCAAAGGGGATGACCGTGGACTTCTTGGCATTGAGCTTTAGGCCATGACTTTGACACCAAGCATCTTTCTCAGTGAGGCCTTTTTGTAGAATGTCCACATCCTTAGGTGAATCGATTTCTAGCTCCTAGTTTGCAGTCATCTGTGAATTCCGTTAGCCAGAGACCAGCTGTATTTGCCTGGACTTCAGAGAAGTAGATACTGAACAGGAGGGGACCCAGGACCGAATCCTGTTGTACTCTGCTTGTCACTGGTCTGAAGTCGGATTTGGAGTTGGCTACTTTCACTGTGTGGGTTCTGTCAGTGAGCCACTTGGCCACTCCACTTGTGGCATAGGGATTTATGCCTAATCCAGTGAGTTTATATAGAATACCAAAGTGGGGAATGGTGTCAAAAGCCTTGGCAAGGTTAGGATAGGCAGTGTGCACTACCTTACCCTTGTCTACGGCTCTGACTGCTTCAAAGAAGTCAGTCAGGTTTAGGTGGCATGATCTACCCTTTACAAACCCAAACTGAGTGGGGTCCAGAGTTTGGAGGTTACCTATGCCTTTGTTTATACGCTCTAGGATGATGCATTCCATGACCTTGCAGACCAGGCTCATCAGGCTGATGGTGTGGTAGTTCCCAGGGTCTGTGGTGGCACTCCCTTTGTGGAGTGGGATAACTGTCACTGTGTGCCACTCCTTAGGCACAAAGCCTGTAGTGAGGCTATGGTTGAACATGGTACTTGGGTGGGGTGCCAGTTTGTTCTGTAGTTCATGCAGAACGCAGCCTGAGATGTTGTCTGGTCCCATAGATGCTGTGTTCTTGGCTTTGGAGAGTGCGGTCTTCACTTGTGGGGCTGTGATTTCAGGGGGTTTGCAATCATCCGGTATGAGGATGGGTCCTTTGGGGGGTGAAGTTAGCACTGAACCTGTCTGCCAGGATGTTGGTAATATCAGTTTGTTCAGTAAATGTAATGCCATTGTGCTGTGGTTCAGAGCAGATCTGAGTGTTGCCATTGAAATTCTTGACATGGCTGTAGAAGGCTTTGTGATTGTCTTAGATTCCAAGGCGTAACTAGCTTTGGAGGATTTTATGAGGGATCTCAGCTTCTTGCTGAGGCTGACCAGGGAGTTTCTGCAGTCATTGGATTACTCTTTTCTGCAGCAGTTTCTTCCTTCTGTTGTAGAGCTTGTTTATGGCAGGGGACCACCAGATTGGCTTCCTTTTTCTGGAGGATAGCGTCTTGATTCTGTTGGGGATGGCACGGTCCATGCACTCTAATGTGCTTATACAGTGCATTTGTATATGAGTCAGCAGTCGTGCCACTATTTTCCATCTGTGAGGGTGTAATGAAGTTTGCCACTTCTGACTTGAGATGCATGAAGATGGCTTTGGAGAAGTTTTTTACGGTGGTTTCCTTAATGGGGTGGGAGGGGGGCATGATATGGATGTCTAGGGTGATTAGCTTGTGGTCTGACTTGCCCAGCGAAGAGTTGACCTCAGGCGTGGAGCATCTGTTACCCATATTGGTAATGACCAGGTCCAGGATGTTGCTACCCCCCGGTAGGGGTATGGACAAGCTGGTTCAGGGAGTTGGAATTTATGAATTCCAGAAAACGTTGGGCAAATGAGTTAATACACGAGTAGTTTTCCCAGTTGATGGAAGAGTAGTTGAAATCTCTCCAAAATAGGGTATTGGGCTGTATCTTAATATTATCCAGTATATCGAGAAACATAGAGTGGGTGTCCTGGGGCATCTGTAACACGCTACAACCTGAATTGCAGTCTTGCCCAGTGTTACTCGTACTTGGATAATCTCGGAGGCATTATGTTGAGCAACTAGCCTGGAGGTGTGGATATCCTTTATGAATATGGACACTTCTCCTCCTTTAGTATTTCGGGCCAGGTTGGGTGGCTGAAAGGTGTGGTAAGAATTGTAGCCTGGTAATGCAGGGGTGCTCTCTGGAGCCTTAAACCAGGTCTCTGTCACTGCACAGATGTCTTTCTTCTCCATCTTAAGGAGAGCCTCAAGTGTGTGCATTTTGAGGTTTAGACTTCTAGCATTGAGTAGCATTACCCTTAGATTTCGCTTGTTTATGTCTACTGTGGTGGTGCATTTGATGTTTGAGCCTTGCCTAAAAAAGGCACTATAAGAGCAGCAAGAGCCTTCGCCAGTATCCGGAATCCCAGCGGTGACCAGGTGCAGACCATCTCTGGCAAAGCATCATGGCCTGTCGATCATGTCGTCCCAGGCAGATAGATACTGGATCCCCTTGGAGTGACACCAGAATCTTAGCCAATTGTTGAAGTCGATCAATTTGTCCTTGTACTGTGACATCATTCTGGGTGATAGCATGCTACTCATGGCTAGTGTCATACCTGCCTGGGCCAGATGGTCAGAGAACTCCTCCATGTCTCTTTTCATGTAGTCCAGGGAGGTATGTCTCAGGTCATTCACTCCAACATGGACAATGACAGAGTCATACTTGTACTTATTGTGGAGTGACCTGAGTGCATGCATTGTATGGCGAATCCTGACACCCGTCAAGCAGCTGACAGTGACTTTCTCCTTGTTCAGCCTGGTGAGGGGGACGTCAGTGTGCCTGACTATAGAGTCGCCAGTGACTAGTGTGCTGGGTATGTTGTTTTGCCTTATGGGCTGAGGTTGAGTGGCACACTGATTTTGTGGGCTATGTGTCATTCGGGTAGTGTTGGGGGGGGGGTGGTGGTTGCTTGCATTTTAGCTTTGGAGGTCTCTGTTGTTTGGGCAGATTTTTACTGAGAACCTCCGTGAATGTAGGTGTGTGTTTAGTTTTACTATGTGTGGGTTTGGGAGGTGTAGGTTTTGAAGGACTGTGTTAAGTGCGGTGTGGTGTTAACCTTCTCTTGACTGTCTAGTCCAGACTTGGATTAAGAGAGCTTGGCTTCCAGTTTGGCTATATAAGTGCATCTCTCACAGGTTGTAATGTTGGATGGGAGGAGGAGAGAGTCCTCAGTGTACATGAGGCAATTGCTACATTGCCCCAAGATGCCCAAATTCATCATGTGGACAGGAGAAAACACCAGGAGCTGACCCTTGGACATGCCTGGCTAGTGCTTATTAATTTAAGTACTGGAAGCTGATTTCCTCTTGATTAGTGAGAAAAGTTGAGTGCTGCAGTATTTTGTAGATTTTTTAGTGCTTGCAGTGAGAGTTGGAAAGTGCGGAGCACCAGGAACAGTTATGAGTGCTAAAACATGAAGACTGGCTAGTTTTAAGGGAGCAGGAACAGTTTTGAGTGCTAAAACTAGAAGACTGGCTTGTTCAAGGGAAGAAACAGTTTTGAGCGCTAAAACTAAGACTGGCTAGTTCTAAGGGAAAATATGAAGCGCAGACTTTCTGGCGCCGGGAATAGTTTAACCACAGTTAAATGCTGCTGCACGGTGCCCAAAATTGCGCAAACACTGATTTTTAAACAGAAACATGAAAGGAATAGAAATAGCCCAAAATGGGCAATAAAACTACAGATTCTGAGCTGAAACAACTCCTCCAGGCAACAGGCTGTTTCAAAGCTTACCACTCTCACTGATGAACAGAGAAGCTTCCCTCTATCTCAGAAATGTCTGGGCAACACAGAAACTTACAAACAGCCCAGAATTCAGCAAAATCTGAAAACCAGACTCTACTAGTTCTAGAAAGGTGGGAAACTAGTACAGAGAGAGGATTTTTTTTTTGTTTTGTTTTTTTTTCAAAAGTTAGAGGAGATGCAAGTAAAAAAACACTTTTGAAGCAGGAAACGGCTATCACACTTCAGTGAGTAGCCCTTTTTCAATTAAACAGATGAAAATCAATTAAAGTGCAACAATATAAGAATTCAAAAAAGTTCAAATTAGTAGCACAGTTAATAAAAAGTGGTCGGAATAATTCGGCTAGCAAAAATAAGCAATATAAAGCAAAACATAGGTACTTAATCCACTCAGTCTCCCTTTTCTCTCTCTACTGCTGTAGGACTCTGCAGGACACCCAGGCAGGCTCTTGCTGAGGTAATACAAGCACAAAAACCACACAAACACTGGGTTTTAAACAGAAAGATATAAGAAATAGAAGTAGCCCAAACTGGCCAGTAAAACTGCAGATTCTAAGCTGAATCCACTCCTCCAGGCGACAGGCTGTTTCAAAGCTCGCCACACTCACTGATGAACAGAGAACCTTTCCTCTATCTCAAAAAGGTCTGGGCAACACAGAAACTTACAAACAGCCCAGAATTCAGCAAAATCTGAAAACTGGACCCTACTAGCTCTAGAAAGGTGGGAAACAAGTACAGGGATAGGATTTTTTTTGGGTTTTTTTTTTTCTTCAAAAATTAGAGCCGATACGAGTAAAAAAAAAAAACTTCAGTGTGTACAGCCCTTTACAATTAAACAGATAAACACTTAAACATGATCAATTAAAGTGCAACAAAAAAAAAACACCCTATGGTTCCAGAGCTATGAACATTTATTTGAAATGTGACGACATGATTTGATTCTGTCAAAAGGCTTAGGCTCCGTCCATTGGAAGTTACAGTGCAAACGTCCTGAGCTCCATTGGAGTGAATGAGTTAACACAAACCGTGTTACTCTAGCAATGTTCTAAGTTTGTAAGAGCAGTATTTAAAACCTGTCCCTATTTTTAGGCCTTTGTCTGTCAATTTTGTCAAGCTTTGTCCAGATTTTTTGCGCTAAGAGGTTGAGAGGTATGATTTCAGGATGGATATTCATCAGAATATCAAGAACTAAGGAAAAGGATTAAGATAATGAAGATAAAATAAAGCCATAGCAGTAAATTATATACCCACACACAGATTGGTTCGTCAGTAAACATATTTATGGATGCACAATGAAATGAAGTTTGAGTATGGATTTAAAAAAGTTTCTGTTCTGGCAGCTATGGATACTTGGGAAGAATTTAAAGAAAAAATAATACAAAAAATACGAAACTGGAAGCTCTTGTGTATGGATATGAGTGGTAAAATGCATGCAGTGGAAATGTATTTAGTACCTTTAATTTTATGTATAGATTAAGGCATATTTGTATCAGCCAGAGGGGAGGTTGTGAACAAAGGAATTTTTCTAGGTGGGAAAAAGGTAAGAGTGAAGTGGATAGATTAATTCTCTGAGTTGAACAAGGTCAGTTAGAATTCCCTGATTTGAAGGGATATTTTAGAGCTTCACAGTTAAGGCTCATATACATAACACAAGAAAAAAGTTATAATTCAAAGTGGAAAGGGATGATAGTGAGGCGGGGTGGGGGTTGTTCAAGAAATAAACTGAGAGAGTGGGAATTTTGGACACAGATCCTTGAGAAAACTATATTATTCATAGGTTTATACTAGGCTATCTGCCCTAAGGCATTTATAAGCCTAGCCCAAATTATTGTGGCTTACGCCACCCCTTATATGAAAAAATACTGTGCCCATTAGTTTGTTGTGCCTCTGTCCAGCAGTGACCCAGAGATGATTCCCGGGGTAAACCTACGATCTCCCATCCACAGGTCTAGATTTCTCTTGAACAGAGTCAGCGAGGTGCTCTGCCTCACATGGACCGGGATTTTATTCCACAGCATAGGGAGTCTCTGAGTGATAAATCTATCCCTCCAGCACGTCCTATTTATATCCGTGCTAAGGTTTAAGTCGCTTGCTCTAGTGGTTTTGGTGGATTTGGATTTTTGAGGTGGAGCATGTCCATTAATTCCGGGTTGGACATGGCCTTGTATGTGAGGCACATGTCACCTCTGAGCAGGCGGTATGCGACTGAATAGAGCTGGAGTTTCTTCAATCTGGCAGCATATGACAGATTTTGGAGTCCCTTTATCCTTTTGGTGAGGAACTTTTGGGGTCTCTCCAATTGCTGCAGATGTCGGGTGAGATACATCCCGAATGGGGCATTGTACTCGATCATTGGTCTGATAAGTGAAGAGTACAGGGGAACAATGACCTCACTAGATCTGGATGTGAATCCCTTCATGATCAGGTGGGCAATGTAGAAGGTCTTTCTAACCACTTTAGCAATGTGAGTGTCAAAAGAAAGGCCACTGTCAACCTGGGTCCCCAGGTCCCTGATAACCTCTTCTGTGCTTAGTGGATTGCCACCTATATGGTAGCTTGGGGTTACCTTGTTTTTCCCGAAGGGTATGACTATACATTTTTGGCGTTTAACTTCAGGCCATGGCTCTGGCACCAGCTATCTGTTTCCGTGAGTCCCTTCTGAAGGATATCCGTGTCCGATGCACTTTCCACTATGGCCCAGTTTGCAGTCATCTGCAAACTTTGTCAGCCAAAGTCCTCCCATGTTGGCCTGTACTTCTGAGAAGTAGATGCCAAACAATAGGGGCCAAGGACCGAGCCCTGTGGGACACCACTTGTGACCGGCTTGGAGTCTGACACAGCGCCAGCAACTCTAACCCTGTGGGTTCTGTCCTTAAGCCAGTTTGCAACCCATCTTGTGACATATGGGTTTACATTTAAGCTGGTAAGTTTTTCTACAATACCCGAGTGGGGTATTGTGTCGAAAGCCTTTGCAAGGTCAAGGTAGGCTGTATGGACTGCCTTTCCCTCATCAATGGCCTTGGTGACTATTTCAAGAAGTCGACCAAGTTCAAAAGGCATGATCTTCCCTTGACAAAGCCAAACTGGGTCGGGTCCAATGTCTGCAAGTCCCCTATATCTTTGTTTATGAGCTCCATTATGATCCTCTCCATAGCTTTGCAGACTAGACTTGTTAAGCTTATGGGGCGGTAATTACCAGGGTCCGTGAGGCGCCACCTTTGTGGAGTGGGACCACAGTTGCCGTCACGCCACTCCTTGGGCACGTATCCTGTGGTAAGGCTGAGATTAAACAGCTGCCTTATGTGCGGGTTTAATTCCTCATTTAGCTCGTGTAGCACACAGCCGGGGACACCATCCGGTCCCATTGATGCTGTGTTTTTAGCTTTAGAGAGCAGCTTTCACCTGCGCATTTGAGATGTCCGGGAGGCTACACTCGGCTGGGATAGTTATCTCTCCTTTAGGGGAGAGGGGTGAAGTTTGCACTGAACCTGTCTGCCAGTATGTTGGCAATGTCTGTGGGTTCAGTGATTTTTGTATCATTTTGGACTAATTCTGAGCATATCTGTGAGTTTCCACCCAGGTTCCTAACATAGCTGAAAAAGGCCTTATGATTGTCCTTTGAATCCATGGCAATTTTTCTCTCAAAATTGGCCTTAGTTGATTTTATGAGTGCTCGTATTTTTTACTAATAATGATCAGGGGTGACTTCCCTTTTATGGATTTTGTTCTATCATGTAATAGCTTTCTCCTCTTATTGTAAAGTTTGTTAATGGCTGGGGTCCACCAGACTGGACGTTTGCCCTTTGTGGAAAGAGTCTTGGTTTTATTTGGGATTGCCTGATCCATGCAGTCCTGGAGGTGTTCATAGAAGGCATTTGTAAGGGCTTCCAGCTTGGGTTGTGGTTTCCTCTGACTCAGGGGCCTTGAAGGATACCACACCAGTCTTGAGTAGTGTGAAGTTTGCTTTAGAGAAGTTCTTCACTATGGTCTTTTTGTTTGGGGTGGGGGCGGGATGTGGATTTCCAGTGAGATTAGTTTATGATCAGATCTCACCAATGAGGGATATACTTCCGGTGTGGAGCATTTTGTCCCCATGTTTGTGACAATGAGATCTAGTATATTTTCTCCTCTCGTGGGAACAGTGACTAGCTGTTCCATGGCATTTGAATTTATGAACTCCAGGAACCGTTGGGCTAGAAAGTTAGGGCTTGAGTAATGTTCCCAGTCTATATTCGGGTAGTTGAAGTCACCCAATATGATGGTGTTTGGAGATACATTTATACCCTCCAGTGTCTTCAGGAAGGCTGTGTGGGGTTCCTGAGTTTGAGAGGGTGGCCTGTAGCATGCTACAATTTGTAGAGCAGTTTTGCCTATTGTTAGTTGCACCTGGATGGTTTCCGAAGCTTCATGCGTTGCCACCAACCTGGAGGTGTGAGTATCCTTTATGAATATGGATACACCCTCCTTTTGTGGAGTGGTCCGGGTTTTGGGGCCGGAACGCATGATATGAGGTAAAACCTAATAGTGCCGGGGTGCTCTCAGGAGCCTTGAACCAGGTTTCAGTTACAGCACAGACATTGATGTTCTCCATACTGAGAAGGGCCTCGAGTGCGTGCATTTTGAGATTTAGACTTCTGGCATTGAGCAGCATTACCCTCAATTTCTTCCCATTTTTGTTTTCTAGGGTGGTAGGTTTAGAATTTGAGCCTTGCCTAAAAGGCACTATGGGGTGGCAAGAGCCTTAGCCAATATCCGGAATCCCAGGGGTGACAGGTGCAAGCCGTCCCTTGCGAAGCAGCGTGGCTTGTCAAGCATGTCATCCCAGGCAGACAGACACTGGATCCCCTTTGAATGACACCAGACATTAAGCCAATTGTTAAAGCTGATCATCTTGTCTCTATATTGTGGCATCATTCTTGGTGAAGGAAGGATACTGCTCAGGGTTAGGGTCATACCTGCCTGGGCTACATAATCAGAGAGCTCCTCTATGTCTCTTTTCATGCAGTCCAGGGAGGTACGTCTCAGGTCGTTCACACCAGCATGGACAATGACTGTGTCATATTTGTACTTGCTGTGGAGTGACCCAGTGCTTGTGTTATGTGGCGGATTCTAGCGCCCGATAGGCAGCTTACTGTGACCCTCTCCTTGTTCAGCCTGGTGAGTGGGACGTCAGTGTGTCTGACTGTGGAGTCACCTATGACAAGTATGTTTGGTGTTGTATTTGGCCTTAAGGGCTGTGACTGCTTTGCACACTGCTTTTTGTGGTTTATGTGTTGCTTGTGGGGTGTCTTGAGGTAGCAGTTGTTTGGGTGTCTGCTTTGGAGGCCTCTGCTGTTTAGGTAAACTTTTACCCAGAGCCTCCGAGTATGTCTTTGTGTGTTTATGTGTTTGATTCAGTGGAGTGGTAGCATTATGTGAGGCTGGTTTTGTGGTGTGTGTAGTTGCCTTCTCCTCCTGTCTGGTCTTGCCAGTCCTGAGTTGAGAGAGCTCAGCCTCCAGTTTGGCTAAATAGCTGCATCTCGCAAGTATTTGTGTTATGTGGGAGGAGGAGAGGGTTGTCTGTGTACATGAGGCAGTTATAACATTGCCTCAAGATTCCCAGATTCACCAGCTGGACCAGAGAGGAGATTGACAACTGACCTTTGGACATGCTAGAATAATATTGGGAAATCCTTAATTGAAAACAAGGGCCAGTGGGGAGTGAGGGTGTAGTGCTTTTAATTTTTAGTGCTGACTTATATAATTGCTTTAGTGAGCAAGTGCCAGGTAACTTGAGTGCAATGTGATACAAGTAACTAAATGCAAAAGCGACAAACAGTAACTTTCTTTCAAGTGAAACAAGGAAATAAGTACAGTAAGCAATGCAGATATCACTAGTGATCCACAGAAGCGCTGAGAAGTTGCGTATTAGGTGAATTAGCTTCCAGGGAAATAACAAGCAAACAAACAACAAGTATATAAACAAAGCTAGATTCAGTAGGCCTGGATCTAGTCTATGCTAGAGCAAACAATGTGAACCAATTTCAGTAAGATACAGTTCAAATATTCAGGCACTATAAACCTTTAACCAGAAAATTCCCAGCTCAGAAGGGCAGAGTCCAGCCTCTTCTCCCACAAGAGTGCAGACCACGAACCTTCTTAATGTAAAATAACTGGCCTGAAGCCCAAGTGCCTAAACCAGAACTAATACACTTGGACACTGGGCTCTCAATCAGCAGTTCCCAACTTAGAAGGATGAAAGCTACCTGTCCTGCCACCACAGTGCTTGCCACAAACCTTCCTAATGTAAAACAACTGGTCTGAAGCCCAAGTGCTTAATCCAAAAGACTTGAATGATAGCTACACTTTAATCAAGTTACAACCAAGCAGTAATAAATACCATTGAATACTTTAGAGAATGTCTGGATTAGTGCTCAAGTTACACAAACAAAGCTAGATCCAGCAGGCCCGAATCCAGTCTATGCCACAGCAAACAAGGCGCACCAACTTCAGTAAGAAACAGTTCAGATATGCATGCACTATAAGCCTTTAACCAGAAATTCCCAGCTCAGAAGGGCAGAGTCCAGCCTCTCCTCCCACAAGAGTGCAGACCACGAACCCTCTTAATGTAAAATAACTGGCTTGAAAGCCCAAGTGCTTAAACCAGAATTAATACTCTTTTAGAATAACAGACACTGAGCCCTCAATCAGCAGTTCTCAACCTAGAAGGATGTAAGCTACCTGTTCTGCCACAACAGTGCAGACCACAAACCTCTCAGTGCAAAACAACTAACTGGTCCGAAGCCCAAGTGTTTAAACCAAAAGGCTTAGAATGAGTTACACCAAGCAGTAATAAATACAATTGAGTATTTTAAGATGATGCAAAAGTAAAAGAAGTAGGTAAAAACACAAGTACAGTAAAAGCAGATGAAATTTTTTTTTTTTTTTTTTTTTTCTGAACAAGTGCTGAGATCAAAGAAACAGATTTGAGTGCTGAAACTAGAAAACTGGCTAGTTACAAGAAAAAAACAAGCTAGAAGGCTTCCCTCAAACACAGAAGGGCTTGGGGCTCAGAAGCCTACAAATAGTCTGTACCACTTAACAAGAAAGGCAGGAAATAAGCTTAATTTTTTTTTTTCTATTTCCCAGATGCTCTCTTTGTACACAGTAGGAGTGCCTGAAATCAGAATATGATCTCACTGCACTCAGTTGAGTGAGCAAATGAGATGGGCCCAGAGGCAGGCTGAGGGGCAGTTTCAATGCCACTAAGATTAACACCAAAACAAAAACAGGGCGGGTGGGTGGGAATAACTGAAGAGCAGAATAACCAGTTAAAAATTCCTTCAACACTCCTTCATACACAGTTTAAATCAATTTAAATACTGTATTTTTTTAAAAAAAAGTGCATAAAAAGGTACTTAAATTCTCTTATACGTCCAGTTGAATATAACCAAGTTCTTAGCTTGCCAAGCTGAAGTTTTAAAGCAGGAATTATTTCACATGCACCAGTTTAAATATGCAAGGACAGGAAATCAATGAATGTGGCTACCCCCACACCTGAATTTACTAGCAAATAACAAAATTCAGCCAACACTAGCTTTTAGTTCAAGTTACTGAAGAGCAGAATAACCAGTTAAAAATTCCTTCAACACTCCTTCATACACAGTTTAAATCAATTTAAATACTGTATTTTTTAAAAAAAAAAGTGCATAAAAAGGTACTTAAATTCTCTTATACGTCCAGTTGAATATAACCAAGTTCTTAGCTTGCCAAGCTGAAGTTTTAAAGCAGGAATTATTTCACATGCACCAGTTTAAATATGCAAGGACAGGAAATCAATGAATGTGGCTACCCCCACACCTGTAATTACTAGCAAATAACAAAATTCAGCCAACACTAGCTTTTAGTTCAAGTTACTGAAGAGCAGAATAACCAGTTAAAAATTCCTTCAACACTCCTTCATACACAGTTTAAATCAATTTAAATACTGTATTTTTAAAAAAAGTGCATAAAAGGTACTTAAATTCTCTTATACGTCCAGTTGAATATAACCAAGTTCTTAGCTTGCCAAGCTGAAGTTTTAAAGCAGGAATTATTTCACATGCACCAGTTTAAATATGCAAGGACAGGAAATCAATGAATGTGGCTACCCCACACCTGTAATTACTAGCAAATAACAAAATTCAGCCAACACTAGCTTTTAGTTCAAGTTACTGAAGAGCAGAATAACCAGTTAAAAATTCCTTCAACACTCCTTCATACACAGTTTAAATCAATTTAAATACTGTATTTTTTAAAAAAAAGTGCATAAAAGGTACTTAAATTCTCTTATCGTCCAGTTGAATATAACCAAGTTCTTAGCTTGCCAAGCTGAAGTTTTAAAGCAGGAATTATTTCACATGCACCAGTTTAAATATGCAAGGACAGGAAATCAATGAATGTGGCTACCCCACACCTGTAATTACTAGCAAATAACAAAATTCAGCCAACACTAGCTTTTAGTTCAAGTTACTGAAGAGCAGAATAACCAGTTAAAAATTCCTTCAACACTCCTTCATACACAGTTTAAATCAATTTAAATACTGTATTTTTAAAAAAAGTGCATAAAAGGTACTTAAATTCTCTTATCGTCCAGTTGAATATAACCAAGTTCTTAGCTTGCCAAGCTGAAGTTTTAAAGCAGGAATTATTTCACATGCACCAGTTTAAATATGCAAGGACAGGAAATCAATGAATGTGGCTACCCCCACACCTGTAATTACTAGCAAATAACAAAATTCAGCCAACACTAGCTTTTAGTTCAAGTTACTGAAGAGCAGAATAACCAGTTAAAATTCCTTCAACACTCCTTCATACACAGTTTAAATCAATTTAAATACTGTATTTTTAAAAAAAGTGCATAAAAGGTACTTAAATTCTCTTATCGTCCAGTTGAATATAACCAAGTTCTTAGCTTGCCAAGCTGAAGTTTTAAAGCAGGAATTATTTCACATGCACCAGTTTAAATATGCAAGGACAGGAAATCAATGAATGTGGCTACCCCTACACCTGAAATTACTAGCAAATAACAAAATTCAGCCAACACTAGCTTTTAGTTCAAGTTACTGAAGAGCAGAATAACCAGTTAAAAATTCCTTCAACACTCCTTCATACACAGTTTAAATCAATTTAAATACTGTATTTTTAAAAAAGTGCATAAAAGGTACTTAAATTCTCTTATCGTCCAGTTGAATATAACCAAGTTCTTAGCTTGCCAAGCTGAAGTTTTAAAGCAGGAATTATTTCACATGCACCAGTTTAAATATGCAAGGACAGGAAATCAATGAATGTGGCTACCCCACACCTGTAATTACTAGCAAATAACAAAATTCAGCCAACACTAGCTTTTAGTTCAAGTTACTGAAGAGCAGAATAACCAGTTAAAAATTCCTTCAACACTCCTTCATACACAGTTTAAATCAATTTAAATACTGTATTTTTAAAAAAGTGCATAAAAAGGTACTTAAATTCTCTTATCGTCCAGTTGAATATAACCAAGTTCTTAGCTTGCCAAGCTGAAGTTTTAAAGCAGGAATTATTTCACATGCACCAGTTTAAATATGCAAGGACAGGAAATCAATGAATGTGGCTACCCCACACCTGTAATTACTAGCAAATAACAAAATTCAGCCAACAGTAGTTTTTAGTTCAAGTTACTGAAGAGCAGAATAACCAGTTAAAAATTCCTTCAACACTCCTTCATACACAGTTTAAATCAATTTAAATACTGTATTTTTTAAAAAAAGTGCATAAAAGGTACTTAAATTCTCTTATCTGTCCAGGTGAATATAACCAAGTTCTTAGCTTGCCAAGCTGAAGTTTTAAAGCAGGAATTATTTCACATGCACCAGTTTAAATATGCAAGGACAGGAAATCAATGAATGTGGCTACCCCCACACCTGTAATTACTAGCAAATAACAAAATTCAGCCAACACTAGCTTTTAGTTCAAGTTACTGAAGAGCAGAATAACCAGTTAAAAATTCCTTCAACACTCCTTCATACACAGTTTAAATCAATTTAAATACTGTATTTTTTAAAAAAGTGCATAAAAAGGTACTTAAATTCTCTTATCGTCCAGTTGAATATAACCAAGTTCTTAGCTTGCCAAGCTGAAGTTTTAAAGCAGGAATTATTTCACATGCACCAGTTTAAATATGCAAGGACAGGAAATCAATGAATGTGGCTACCCCACACCTGTAATTACTAGCAAATAACAAAATTCAGCCAACACTAGCTTTTAGTTCAAGTTACTGAAGAGCAGAATAACCAGTTAAAAATTCCTTCAACACTCCTTCATACACAGTTTAAATCAATTTAAATACTGTATTTTTAAAAAAAAGTGCATAAAAGGTACTTAAATTCTCTTATACGTCCAGTTGAATATAACCAAGTTCTTAGCTTGCCAAGCTGAAGTTTTAAAGCAGGAATTATTTCACATGCACCAGTTTAAATATGCAAGGACAGGAAATCAATGAATGTGGCTACCCCCACACCTGAAATTACTAGCAAATAACAAAATTCAGCCAACACTAGCTTTTAGTTCAAGTTACTGAAGAGCAGAATAACCAGTTAAAAATTCCTTCAACACTCCTTCATACACAGTTTAAATCAATTTAAATACTGTATTTTTTTTAAAAAAAAGTGCATAAAAAGGTACTTAAATTCTCTTATACGTCCAGTTGAATATAACCAAGTTCTTAGCTTGCCAAGCTGAAGTTTTAAAGCAGGAATTATTTCACATGCACCAGTTTAAATATGCAAGGACAGGAAATCAATGAATGTGGCTACCCCACACCTGTAATTACTAGCAAATAACAAAATTCAGCCAACACTAGCTTTTAGTTCAAGTTACTGAAGAGCAGAATAACCAGTTAAAAATTCCTTCAACACTCCTTCATACACAGTTTAAATCAATTTAAATACTGTATTTTTTAAAAAAAAGTGCATAAAAGGTACTTAAATTCTCTTATACGTCCAGTTGAATATAACCAAGTTCTTAGCTTGCCAAGCTGAAGTTTTAAAGCAGGAATTATTTCACATGCACCAGTTTAAATATGCAAGGACAGGAAATCAATGAATGTGGCTACCCCCACACCTGTAATTACTAGCAAATAACAAAATTCAGCCAACACTAGCTTTTAGTTCAAGTTACTGAAGAGCAGAATAACCAGTTAAAAATTCCTTCAACACTCCTTCATACACAGTTTAAATCAATTTAAATACTGTATTTTTTAAAAAAAGTGCATAAAAAGGTACTTAAATTCTCTTATACGTCCAGTTGAATATAACCAAGTTCTTAGCTTGCCAAGCTGAAGTTTTAAAGCAGGAATTATTTCACATGCACCAGTTTAAATATGCAAGGACAGGAAATCAATGAATGTGGCTACCCCCACACCTGAATTTACTAGCAAATAACAAAATTCAGCCAACACTAGCTTTTAGTTCAAGTTACTGAAGAGCAGAATAACCAGTTAAAAATTCCTTCAACACTCCTTCATACACAGTTTAAATCAATTTAAATACTGTATTTTTTTAAAAAAAGTGCATAAAAGGTACTTAAATTCTCTTATACGTCCAGTTGAATATAACCAAGTTCTTAGCTTGCCAAGCTGAAGTTTTAAAGCAGGAATTATTTCACATGCACCAGTTTAAATATGCAAGGACAGGAAATCAATGAATGTGGCTACCCCCACACCTGTAATTACTAGCAAATAACAAAATTCAGCCAACACTAGCTTTTAGTTCAAGTTACTGAAGAGCAGAATAACCAGTTAAAAATTCCTTCAACACTCCTTCATACACAGTTTAAATCAATTTAAATACTGTATTTTTTTAAAAAGTGCATAAAAGGTACTTAAATTCTCTTATACGTCCAGTTGAATATAACCAAGTTCTTAGCTTGCCAAGCTGAAGTTTTAAAGCAGGAATTATTTCACATGCACCAGTTTAAATATGCAAGGACAGGAAATCAATGAATGTGGCTACCCCCACACCTGAATTTACTAGCAAATAACAAAATTCAGCCAACACTAGCTTTTAGTTCAAGTTACTGAAGAGCAGAATAACCAGTTAAAAATTCCTTCAACACTCCTTCATACACAGTTTAAATCAATTTAAATACTGTATTTTTTAAAAAAAAAAGTGCATAAAAAGGTACTTAAATTCTCTTATACGTCCAGTTGAATATAACCAAGTTCTTAGCTTGCCAAGCTTGTATTCTAAAAACTATGCCAAAGTGGGAATGGAGTCAAGGATTTTTGGTACTAGAGATGACTGCAAGTATGAGTACAGTAAAAAGGCAAGAAGTTCTGGAATTTACTAGAGAAAACTGGCAAAGGTACAAAGGTATTGAGAGCAAATAGAGAAGGAAAGGTAGTATAGATTGGATGTGGTGAGGAAGAAATCTGGACTGTAAGTTAGAGACTGCCTTCCCTATCAGGATTGATATCAGAGTGGAGGCTGAGAAAAGGGATTGGGAGTCCTAAGTGAAAGTTCTGCTCTGGTAGAGTTTTTAGTTGAATCTAGAACAGAAGCAGCTGTTTAAAGGGGGATAATTTAGTATGGTATATGCAATTCCAGATGGACTTTAGCTTATGAATGTTTTGTGCTGATTTTAAAAATGAGGGGTATTTTTGTTGGTTAAAGTGAGAACATAGAATTGGATGAGAGAATGGCCAGTCTGAAAGGAGGGGGGGGGTCCTAGACCTGTGATGGAGCCAGGTAAGTTGGTTATTACTGTAAGTGTGTGGTTTCTAAAAACAGGGTTAGGATTTATTTTTTTGTATATATACAGTTTGCCGTCATCAAGGTTGGATAAAAATTCATTAATGGAAATCTTTAGCCTGCCTACTAATCTTACGTTAAAGTCAACCATGGTGGAAAAGGTTTTGTTGGGGATGCTGCCTTTTAGTAATTAATCAGTCGATTAGAACTTAGAAGAATAGAGAACTTCTGATTTGCCACAAGTACACAAAAATATCCCTGAGCCATCTCTCATATAGGTATCACACAGAAGTGTACTCCCTGTGGCTTGTCTCTTGGCTTCTTCTCTTCCAGGAGTAATCTTCCTAGCTTTGGAACAGTGAAAATCCTATCTTTGTAGTAGCTCAACACAAGGAAAAATTGCTAGGGATAAATGGTCATGTTTCTCTGCATGTGCTAATATAAGGTATTTAGATCGCTTTACTGCTCCCATTCCTGCCGTCCTGGAATATCTCACAAATATTTTTGACACTGGCTTCATCCATCCATCAAACTGCATTTGGCTGGCATCTCTAATTTTTCTTCAAGGCCAAGATTCATATTCATTACCTCTACTGAAAATACACAGTCTTCCTTAACCAGTCTTAACTGATTTTTTTTTTTAATACCTTTTCTGTACACGCCATCACTCACATAGGACTTGCATTTTATTCTTGAAAAAAAATTGATGCAGTCTCATTTTTGAACCAGGAGGTTCAGATGATTTAAAGCTTCTTATATGGATAGCTTTTTATAGCCAGCTGGAAGGATTTCTGAGCTTCAGGCTCTTTCTGCTGAACCTCCTAATGCAGTGTTGCATAAAAACAGAGCATATCTTAGGATCTTTTGGTTTAACATTGCTGAAGTGTCAGGTTTGAACTAGTAAAGTTAATTTGCTTGTATTCTGTCCATCTAATCTTGAGAGTGTACTTGCTACTACACTGCATAGATTCCTCTCGCCATCCCCCACTGAGATGTTATTTAGCCAGACTCGAGTACTGGTGCAAAAGACACCCAAGAGTTTATTTTGTTTTCTCCCTAAATGCTGTGCACAAAATGTCTAAAGTTAACCTTGTATGGGAACTAAGGTCGGGTGGCACAATGCCAGGGTAATCCTATGGGCTAGGCTTGTAAAGGCTCCAGGGCCATTAGCCTAGTACACACCTTTGAACCTATGATGGCTCTCAGACTGAGTAAGTTTGCTGTTGTAAGCACAAAAAGCCTTTGCCACATATGACTAAAACTGCTCCTATTATGGCTTTAACTACCTTGGTAGCCATTTCCAAAAATGCAGCTTGGTAACATTTGTGACACAGCTACATGGTGTTCTCTTTATATTTTTGTGAAGCATTACAAGCTGGATTTGGTATCCAGAGCCAGTTTTTCCTTTGGGGCTACTGATAGCAAAGTTATGCTCTCCTGAGGGACCTATCCCATAGTTAGAGCTTCTGATGCTGTACTGTGAGTTGCCAAGGGGTGGGCTTGTTTTGATTCGATACAAACTTTAAGTGCTTACAATACACTTGTTTGCCCATCTGCAGTAATGAGCACACTTTCCTTCCATTGTCTGTTTTGACAAGGTTTTGTTGGTTATTTTGGCCAACCTCAAATTTAGAGAGGCAGTAAATATGTTATGGGATGAGGGGGTAGAGTTTGTTTGCCAAGCAAGCCTAATGTGGTCTTAGTCCTACAAGTTGCAGAGTGTAGACCTGTTTTTAACAGATCTGATGTTCCGGTAAGTACATAACTTTCATTTTATATATATTTGTCAGAATGCTGGGTCTGCTAGTAGAGGTCCAGTAGCAGGAATCAACCAACTACCATCCCCTTGCCACTGGATTTCCTGCTGTTGTGTGCTTTTTCATTTGCTTCAGAACTGGAGAGGCAGGAGGGTCCAGGCATTGTGAGATGGAGGAGGAGGATAGCAGCCTGGGCTAATTCTGCATGCACATGGTGTTTATTATTCTGCACAGCATACATTGTACAAGGAGGATAGCAGCCTAAGAAAATGCTGCATACGCATGATGTTTATTAGACTGCACAGCATACATTGCATGAGGAGGATAACAGCCTGATCAAATTCTGCATGCACATCGTGTTTATTAGACTGCACAGTATGCATTGCACAAGGAGGATAGCAGCCTAAGAAAATGTTGCATACACATTGTGTTTATTAAACTGCACAGCATGGATTGCACCTTTTTTAGGTTTACTGTTGACTGGCAGTGAGGATGATGGACCTTCAAAAATCCCAGTCTAATGCATCTCTGGACTCTGCAGTATTTCTCAGCAGAGACAACAACTAGCAAATAAATTAGGGCTAGGAGGTTAAAATATTATAAAAAAAGAAAAAAAAATATATATATATATATATATATATATATATATATATATATATATATATATAAAAATTAACAAGTATAGATTTCTGAGGGCATGAAACGCAGATAACTTCTGAAAAAACACCAGAAATGCTTGCATGGATATGTGTGAAAAGGACTGCAGAACAAGTACTATTTGATATGTATTGAGCTGTAGTGCTTGATACCTGCAGCGACTTTACTGTGTAATTAAAACTCTTCTTCACTGAGTTAAAAATCCCAAATCTATGTTTCTTGTCATTTTCAGCAAGTTTTAGCTTCCATGTTGTGGTTGCCTAATTTTCTGCAAGATTCAGGGTGTTAAAAGTGTTGTAAAGTAGAGGAGACCAGCAACTTCTAGATCTGTGCAAGTCAAGGCAGTTTATTTGTAACTACTATCTTAACAGTGTTTGCATATGTCATTGTCTTTTTCAGAGAGAAGGGCTGTCTAAATTTAACAAGATCTATGAATATGAATACCACTTGCTTGGCCAGGTGAGAGATTTTTTTCTCCATAAGGTTTTACCATGTAGAACTGCTTATTCATAGCATATTCATAGTTTGATTTTTAGTATTTTATATCAAGGTGCAGCCAGCTAGCTTTGTGCCTGGTGCCCTCCCCCCAATGTGTCACCCATCCCTCAACTTCAAATTGAGGAGAAAAAAAAAGTATCTTTCTTTTAAACTGTAGCAAATTGCTGCTATAGTTTATGCCACTCAAAGAATGCTACGTCATTTCTGACTACAAATGCAATACTGGTATTTATTTATTAATAAATGTTGGTATGAACCGATTGGCCTGTATCTGCCGAACGCATCTCCCTAACAGTTTGCATCTGAGCCAGTTGTCCACTTTGCTGGTTTATCTTGCATGAGTAAACAGGCAAATTGTTCAACTGCTTAGCTAACAATCATTTTACCTGTGTGTGCATGCCATCTGAATTATTAAGCCACTGCTTTTTGTTGCTCTTTGTCAGTGTATGCAGCTATAATTACCAAGTTAGCTTTGTTAGTAGTGTTAGAAATATGAAAATGCATTATTATTTTAGACTAACAGGTAACAATATGTCAGCTCAAAAGAAACAATGTTAACACTTCATTGTTTCACACACAACTGCTTCTAGTTTAGAAATGTTGTACAGTGCGGAATATATAAAATCTTAAAAGGGCAACACCACATATTAGTTCTAAAATAATGGCTGTGTATAATGTATACATTCTCTTTTGCAATTTTATTTCACTTATCCCATTTCGTTGTTTAACTCGTTTAAAACTGAACAGCAGGAGGTTAATGAACATGTGCTTCCAGAGATCTTCTAACCCAGGAAAACTCTTGCTTCCTGACAGCTTTTCTTGAAAATCCTCTACTGAAAACACACCATTAAATTTATAATATCTGATAAATGGTGAGAGTTGCAAAAAAATGTAAAAGTATCTCATTGTTAGATAACGGGTTATACAGTAGTGTTAGTATCAAAGGTCTGTCTATAGATGCTGATTTTATGTTGCAGATTTATGAAAGAAACTGTATTTTGTTTGCTAATAAATACTAGATGTGCAAGACAGAACCAAGATATCAGTGAGGGACTTGTTCATCTGTTTAAAAGCTTTCCATCGTATTATAGCATACTGCTGTTTTGTGTTATTGCTAAATCTATGCAGTTTATGCATGTAATACTTTCACATATTTCAAACTGTTCACTCCCCAACATTCCTACTCAAAACATACCTATACCAAGCTAAACCTATCTACCGTCAAATACGTAAAAAAAACTAAACTTTAACCCACTCACATTCATCTCATCCCTCAAAGAATGTAACTGGCATCCCCTAAAGTACCTCAGTCTTGATGACACAGTTGAATTTTTTAATACTACCTTCCTGAGCATCCTTAATTACCATGCCCCCATAAGACTTTCCAGAACGAAAGCACAACCCTCCCCATGGCTACAGAAAACCACTAAGTCAGAAATGAAAAACGGGGATAAAGCCTGGGAGCACTGGCGCAAAACCAAAACCCCCTCAACAAGACAAATTCCTAGAACTAAGCAATAGAGTTAAAAAGCTAATAAAACAGGACAAATTCCAATACTACCAGTCTGCCCTAGACTCCCCCAAACAATTCTGGTCCTTCATAAACTCCATCCCCCACCCAGGTAAAGTCAGTACCCCTCCTCCTAACATCCCTCACTCCTCCAAAAATATTGCTAATTCATTCAACACACACTTCAAACAAACCATACTATCACTAGCTAAACAACACAACCCCCCTCCCCTTCAACCCACACCTTCAACTAGTAACCTCCCCCACTGCCTTCTCTTTTTCTCCTGTACCTACCTCCAACTTAAAAAAAACTCTTAACTAAACTTAAGCCCACCAAATTAGCAGCAGACAACCTCCCAAGTGAATACCTAAAAATCGCAGCTGATGCTCTGGCCTACCCAGTATCCATCTTGATTAACCGATCTCTGTCAGAAAGTTACGTTCCCACACTGTGGAAAGTATCACATATACAATTCCCCTGCACAAAGGCGGGCCCCTCCACAGAACTAATCAATTACCGCCCCATAGCTATTCTCTCTCCACTCTCCGAAATACTAGAGAGATGCATACATTCTCAGGTCTCAGACTACCTCCTTACTAACAACCTCCTTTCCAATACTCAGTATGGTTTCCAACCAAACCATAGCACCACCACTGCGTTACTCTCCTTTACTAACGCTATCCTTCAGCATAAAAACAATGGCCATCTCTCCTCTGCTACTTTCCTAGATCTATCTAAAGCATTTGACATGGTCCCACACAAACAACTCCTCTCTGTCCTCAGTAACCTATCCTTCTCTCAATCAGTCACCAACTGGTTTCAGAGTTACCAGTCTGACCGCCAACAATCTGTTGTATGGTAGAATGACATATTTCCCCAACTACCTGTCTCCATAGTTGTTCCCCAAGGATCCATCCTTGGACCCATACTCTTCTCTGTTTTCACCAATAATCTAGCCTCTACCACCAAACATGGCACACTCATACAATACGCAGATGACTCGACCATCATCTGCTCAGCCCAGTCCCTACCCAAACTGCAAAAAGTCAAACAGGAAGCCTTTTCCTCTGAAACTTGGTTATCCGATGCCCAATAATACTCAACCCAAACAAAACTAAACTACTCATCTTCCAACCCACCAAACATACTCAAAACAACTCTCACTTTAACATCACAGCAAAAGACAACACCACTATATATCCAACTGAACACACCAAATTGCTAGGAGTGGAAATAGACAATAAACTAAAATTTGACATTCACATATCATAGTTTCATAGTTTAGTACTAAGCTATCTGCCCTGGGGCATTTGTAAGCCTAGCCATAGTGATGTGGCTTTCGCCACCCCATGAAATGGTACAAAAATGCACAGAATAGATTTAGAATACTGTGCCTCTGTCTAGTAGCGACACAGTGAAGGTCCCCTTATATAATAGAATTAGTTTACTGTGCCCCTGTCTAGTAGTGACACAGATATGTGACCCCTGGGGTAAACTTACGATCTCCCATCCACTCATCAAGATTTCTCTTGAAGAGAGTCAGTGAGGGGCTCTGTCTAACATGAACTGGGATCTTGTTCCAGAGCATGGGAAGCCTCTGGGTTATGAATCTATCCCTCCAGCATGTCCTATTCATACTTGTACCGAGGTTTAAGTCTTTAGCTCTCATGGTTCTGATGGATTTGGATTTTTTGAGGTGGAGCATGTCCATCAGTTCCTGATTGGACATGGCATTGTACGTCAGGCAGAGATCACCTCTGAGCAGGCAGTATGCTACTGAATAAAGCTGGAGTTTCTTTAGTCTGGCAGAATAAGACATATGTTGGAGACCCTTGATCCTCTTGGTGAGGTACTTTTGTGGTCTCTGTAGCTGTTGAAAATGCTGGGTGAGGTACATACCAAATGGGGCATTATACTCAATCATGGGTCTGATGAGGGAGGAGTATAGGGGTACAATGACAGCCTTGGATCTGGATCCCTTCATGATAAGGTGTGCAAGGTAGAATGTTTTTCTAACCACTTTGGCAACATGGGTGTCAAATGAGAGGTCGCTGTCGACTTGGGTCCCTAGGTCTCCGATTACTTTTTCTGTATGACCATAAAAAAAAGTCCACAAAAACTAGGAGCGTTATACAGAAATAAGCAACTTCTCACCAAAGCAGCGAAGATTTCAATAGCAAATTCCCACCTTATCTCCACCCTACTTTATGCCTCTCCAATATATACCAACCTAAGGCAATGCGATCTAAACAAGCTAGAGACCTGCTACAACAAAATCACCAAGTTCGCCACAGGGGCATCCTACCGTAGTCACCACTGTCTCACTTGCTGAACTGGGCTGGCTTGAACTCCCTCACCTCCTTCAATGGTATCAACTATCACTTACCCACAAACTAATAAACCATCCACTAAATGTCCCATCCCTCCAGAATCTTCTCCAACCCTATCACACCACCAGACCACTAAGATCCAGCAACAAAAATCACTTGCAGATCACTAAAGCCAATAACTCTGCTGGTGAAGCACTATTATCTTGCGCCATAGCCAAATTATGGAACTCCCTCCCACCCACAATTACCTCTGTACCATCATGCACCCACTTCAAAACTTTACTAAAAGCGCACCTAAATACATGCTGGCTATGCCCTTGCAACTCCCACTCTAATATCACCCACCCCATCCAACCACTACCTTTCTTTCCACCCCACTAACTACCTTGATTATAGCAAGCTCAGATGCTCATAAGCCAAGTACTTATTATACAGCAGGAACTTCTTATTGTAACATTTGTTAATGTCTGTTATGTACTTCGCAGATAAAGATACTAGTTGTCTACTGATGTACTATGTTCATCTGTAAATATGTTTGTAATTAATTGCTATGTTAAATTGTTAATCACTATGTAATCCAATGTAACTACTGTCTGTTTATTTTAACTGTGGAGCTTCTCTCCCTGGGCCTCCACTGAAAATGGACTTGCGTCCAGTCGGACACTCCCGGTCAACAAATGTAAATAAATAAATAAATAAACTGTTTATGTTGGCAAGTATCTGTGGCACCATTGTCTACCTCACCTGTAGGTAACACTGCTTTTTTGAAATTAATGCAGTTATGAAAATATAGGTAATAGTCATAACAGCTTTAAATAGCATTTATATCTCAAAATTTCTTCACATTACCCATCATGTTTAGTGTTCACCTAGTACTCCAGTCTGCCACTCCCAACATGGCAGTGTCACACTCTGTTTTTGCATTATGGAAATGTGTCCAATTTATCATTACTTTTTGTAAACATTCCTTGACTCCAGATCTGTACGTTCCATGCTGACAATTTCACTGACATGATTAGTAAATCATGTCAGTTTGTACATGCCAGCTTGCTGCATTAATTTTATGTATGTAACTTTACCAGGAACAATGACTGATGTACTTGTTTCAGGAGTGCAAAGAAATCTCCTGTAAAGATGAGTATACTCTTACAGGAAGTCTGCTTTCCTGATGATTATACTGTTGTACGAAGCAATGAGTTAGAGAAACATCCCTTTTTTAAAATTAATTATACAGTATAATGAAGCACAATCAATAGATCACACATTTAACACACTGGATTGATCATTTAAATAGTGCCCAACTGGAACTTGGAACAGAATGTGAATGAGCAGAAGGAAAGCTTTGAGACAGACTGTTATAACAAGTAGACTTTTTTTCAGTCACTAAAATTGAGCCATCAGGCTTAGGGACAGAAGCACTCTGTTGAACAGCCCATATCTTTCACTTTGAACACTTTAACTTATACCCTTATCTCTGATGTTTGGTTCTGGAGCTCTTGTTGGTACATGCACAGCTTTACTGGATATTGATCTGGTCATTCTCTGTTGAAACTGGCTTGATTGGTTCTCTGAAGTAATATTTTCAAGTTGCCAGTTATCATCAAGAACCAGTTTTCTTCAATTTCATCTAACCGTGGTACCATAATTTTTTTGCACTGTGTATGAGTGTGGTTCAGTAGTTTTCTGCAGTGCAAAACCTGGTGTCTACCACTACCTCCCTTTAACTTCCGCTGGAATGTTTTTAAGGATAAGAGATGGATGTTTGAATGATGTGAGTAAAAAAAAAAAAAAAAAAAACTTTTGTATGAAGTTTTAGCTTTGTGGTCATTTTGGTTGACTATGTTATATGAAATTACTTTAGACTCCATGTTTGACCCTAACTTTGGCATGTCAGTTTATACTTGTCTGACAAGCATGAGTTGCGAAGGGTTTACTCCAGTGTTAAAATGTGGAGTAACTTGACATGCTGAGAGCTCTAAGAATCGGCCTAAACCAAAATCAGAATTATATTGGACGAATTCAACATAACTTATGGACAATTTACATATACCATTCACTCTCCTGAGGGATAGTCCTTATGAATTTTGACTAAGATTCTACCCTATTACCCCTTTTACACTAATATAACAGATGCATTCTGTTCCCGAGAATTACAGTAATCACGTTTCCTAATACAATGCATACAAGTCTGTATAACAAACTATATACAAATAGTTTTCCGTATCTTCCTTTCTGGTGGTAAATACTAATGTTGCTGTTAACCTAGCCCTCTTAACTTGACTATCTTCACCGTAGGGTTGATAAACATCTTTGGATTGTTGGGATTCCCTTGACTGTTGCATTATGCCTTTTCTCTCACAATATTTCCATCCTTAACATATTCCAGCAATCCCACTTATATATGAAGTCCAGATGCTATTTTCTTTAATATTTCTCTTTCTGTCCCTCTTATTTCTTATGCTAATTCCACTGATTCCTTGACTTTTTTAGTTTCTTGTCTGTTTTCCATTTCCTTGCTATTGTTATAACCTTAATTTCACTAATACTTATGTTATCAACTGCTTACCCCATTATCTTTCAGCCTAGTTTAACAGATAGCTAGTTTCATCTATACCCCAAGTCTTCCCTGTTACTTTCTTTATTAAATCTATTCCTTTCCTAAACATTTCTAGTTTCAGACAGTCAAAAATGTGTGTGGAAGGTTCAACAGAACAACGTTTGCATCTCCATAAGGTGCTACCAATGGTTGGGAGCATCTTATTTAATCTTTGTGGGGTGTAAAAATACTTGTAGAGATACTTCTACCCCAAAATTCTGAATTTTCTCAACTTAGTTGTGACTCTGAGCCCAACATATTTCCCTCCTTGGTCTGTGAACTCTCTAGCAGTAGTTTCATTCCATCTTTTCAGTACTACCTTTTTTTATCCACTTATATTGTTAATGATACTCTGAATTCAGCTGTTCCTATTTGCCATTGTCCTGCTTTATTCAGTAATTTTAATCAATTCCGGTTTCTCCAGGTTTGTACATTGTATTTCTGCATCATATTTCCCCAGAATCTGTAAGATTCCCCTAAAGTTCATCCTTTCAAGCCTCTGCAGTTTTTAATAGTTTTGCCAGGTCCATCCTTTTATGCTCCTGTTTAAAATGTTCCCAGAAGTATATTTTCCTGTCATGCTCCCTCCATCTTGGTTATATCTATATTAATTGCTAACTGGTCCTTAAAATATCCTATTCGTTCCAATTCTGATTTCCCTGTCAGTTAGTTTTTATTTGGCACTTTCTGCAGTCCAGTATTAAATAAAGTATTGTTTTACCGTCCCCCCCCCCCCCACACTCACACACTTCTGTCTCCTGAACTCCAGAAGTACTTTTGTTGACTTGAAACTGCCAGTCCTCCATCTTCTGATGGGAGTAGCATATGCTGACTTTATAGTCTTTGCCCTTTATTTCCTCCATATGTATTTCAAGATCTTCTTTAGGATCTGCCAAAATCTCACTCCCGGATCTTCTTCTAAAAAAGCCTGAGCTGCATAAAATGTCAGGAGGGCCACAAACATCTTGATGGCTTATGTCCTTTGTGCCATATCACAAGACAGCGCTTTCCATTTCCATAGTAGTTTAAAAATGTTCCTTTTTACCTCTTCCCAGGTTTCCCTTGGAATTGTTCTGAGTCTTTTGCAAGCCATATTCCTAAATATTCTAGTCTATAGTGGCTCCATAACTGAGGGACTTCCTGGACTGTAGACTGGCTAGGTGCATATTTTATACCCAGTGCCTTAGTTTTCTACTTGTTAATCTTTTACCCAGAAATGTGTGCATTTTTTTTTTTTTTCAAATTATGGAATGCTTTTAGGAATGTCCTTGTTACACATAGTATAATATCCACAAATAATAGAAACTTGTAGATCCTACCTCCCCAGTTCCATTCAGTGATCTTTAACATTCTTATTTTCTGTGATAATGGCTCCAGGTATAATGCAACAGGTGTGAGGACATAGGCAGCCTTGTCTACATCCTGTCCTAATGTCTATTGCTTGTGAAACTTTTGCATTTATTTTTTATAACAGTGCTGGAACCTTTTGTATATTTCCTGTAGCAACTTAATACATTTCTGGAGTAACCTCACTTTATACATTTCCCATAGGTTATTCCAGTTTACTGTCTTGAATGTTTTCACTACGTCTAGTCTTTTTATGACTTATTTATTTATTTTTTTCAGCATGACAATGAATTGTGTGTGTTTTAATAATGCTGTGAAATATTGTCTCCCCTTTATAAAGTCACATTGGTCAAAATTACTTACTCCAAAATGCAACTCTGCCATTCTGTCTGCCAGGATGGCCATAAAAACCTTATGATTCAAAACTGATATTGGTCTGTAGGATTCTGGGAGGGAAGGATCCCTGCCCGTTTTATGGATAAGTGTTGTCACTGTTTTGTGCAAGGAGTTAGGAATTTGTTTTGTTTCAAAATTACATTAAACATTTCCTGCCAAATGTGTAGAATTTTGCTTTGAAATCCTTTCCACATCTCATCCAGACACCCATCTCAACCTGGGCTTTTTTTTAGAGGGATAACTTAAGTAAACAGGCGCAATCTCCTGAAGTGTAATATGTGTAACCAGACCCTTTGCTTTCACGTGTGTCAACCTGGGTATTTCAACATTTTGTTTGAAAGTGCCCATTTCCTCAGACCAAGCCAGATCTACTTTATTCTTGATATAAGGTTGTATAGTATTGCTTAAATCTTTCTTGTATTTCTGAGGGTTCCCTTACAATCTACCCAGATGTCAAACTTTTAGTTTTTACCGTGCTCAGTTCCATCTTTTTTGCTAGTTTAGTTTCCCTATTAAATGTTTCTGCAGTTTTGGGGTATTTTCATAGTAAGATACTCCTAGGACTTGCTCTTTCCACCTTTCGTCAAGTTCCTTCTGTTCTTGTTCATTTATGTAGAGTTCTCACTTTCATTTACAAGCTTATTATCTTTGCCAGTTCTACATTTTGCTTTTATTTTCTATCATCCTAGTCTTAGCTGGCTTTTTGCTGGACATTTAATTTGATATTCTCTTTAAATTTGTTCCAGCCCCTAACAATAATCCTAAGTGATTTGTTTAGTTTCTTTTTAAACTATGGATTGCAGCCCCCCCCCCCCAGTCTTGGTCAACCATCCCATATTGAGTTACCAATTTCTTAACTGTCAAATCAAACATTTTTTCTGGTTTCTTTTTTTATTAGTGCCTCATCAGGTAATAGAAGAGGGTGGGACTGCACTCATTTCATTACATGTATATGTTTTACTGACATACAGACCCTATCAGTTCTTGATTTAGTCGTATGCTGTGGAAATTCATAAGCAAATTGTTAATTCTCTGGAGAACTCTCAGCTAAATTTGTAAAAACAAAGCCTTTTGAACTTGTTTTAAAACTCTACCCTCAGCTGTAACCATCTTTGATCTCTGTCCTCCTGAAACATCTTCTTTGTCTGTAATTTATATTCCAGTCTCCTGGAACAGTGGATTATTCCTTGGCTGAATGCCACTATTTCTAGCATTATGCGATGAATCTGAGTCTTGGGAGGGGGTACATATTGCTTTTGTTGCTCCTTTCTCTGTCCAGTCCGCCACCCCACAGTACCTCAGATCTTATTTGCCGCTCTTAGTTTTAGCAGCGTGTTCCTGCTTGTGCTTCTCTGTCATCATTTTTTGGTGAGTTTTTTAATCCTCTCTTTTCTGTCCCTATCTAGACTCTCCTGGTTCTATCCATTAGACTGTTTTCTTTAAAAAAAATGTTGTCTTTTTTTCCCCTTTTTCTCTGCTTCTGCTTCATGGCTGATAAAAAGCCATTAGGCTTTAAAAAGTGCACTTCCTGTGAATAGAAGATTCCCTTATCTGATGCCCATGGGGAGTGTGTGTACTGTTTGGGGCCTTTTCACTTGGATGCCCCCTGTGACATTTGCAGGGCTTTTAATCACCGGGCTCTGGCAGATAAGAGAAGTAAACTAATTTTAAAGGATTTGCTTCCTCCTTCTGCCACCTCACGAATCCCTTCCACATCAACCCCTGGCTAAGAAATCCAAACCTTCCCGAAGTCCAGGAGGCTGTCTCCCTTGCGGTCTTCTTTAGAACCATCCAGGAAGAAATCTAGACTGTCAGAACTGACTCTTTTTTGGCTCAGAGCTTTCTGACCTTGACATCTCCTCCACCACATTCTTCCTCAGTTGCTACATTGCCGAGTGGCACTGTCTGGCCAGGGACCTCTTTGCCGGTGGCTACTAGGGGGTCTCTGTCCTGTTCCCAGTGGAGATCCCCCTGACCTCCTGACCTACTTCCTCAGCTTTGTCTAGGTCTTCCTGAAGCTCGTCTTCTAGGGATGTTGGTAAGCTCATGAGAAAGTTCCTCGAGACACAAATCTAGATGGGGCTTGTGTCTGCCCCATCTGTTTCCGCATCTGTGAGTCTGTCGCCCTTCCAACTGGTAGCTCCTTCTCTGATTTGACCCCTGGTTTTAGAGTTGTCGGTTCCATTGGGTCCCAGTACCAGTGTGTTGGAGCCAATAGAGATCTCTTAATCTCCGACATTCTCCTCTACTTGCTTGGCTCTGGCTGCTTTGATTCCGAGAGTGTCTTAGAGCTGTGGCGTGAAAGTCTATTCCGGGGGGTGGGGGGGTTGACTTTGACTCCGAAGCTTTCAGAGTCCTCTCTTTCCCTTGGGGCCATGGCCTTTGACACCTCATCTCCAGCTCCCCCCTTGGAGTGGGAGACCCATTCTTTCCAGGAGGTGGCTTCAGCCCCGGCGAGACAGCTTCAGGTGGTTCAGAGTACTTCTGCATTAGTGGTTGTGGAAAGGGTCCTCTCCATTCCTAGGAGACCGTCTGCACTTACTGCAGCAGAACTCCCCTTGCCCAACTCTGGATCTGTGCCTGAGACCTCTGAGCTACCGCATGGACAGCCAGTCCCGGAAAGCTTCCACATCATTCCCTCACTGGATCCCCAAGCTTCTTCCGACACCTCCCTGAAGTGTCCCCCCAAGGATATTCCTTGGAAGAGACTGTGTAAAAGAAGACATGTGGATTCCCCCATGGAAACCCTCACCACAGATACCAATTTCGAAGAAGGTGAAGGATCTCCCAAATCACTATCAGACGAGGTCTCCTTTGGAAATTCCTTGAAATTCTTCACCAGAAGGGTGGATGTTCCTCCCAAACCCTTTCAATGGAGGAATCTGTATCGTGGGGTGGCTTTTGGGGCTGTCATGTCTACTACCTGGTTGTCCACCCCCCTGGCCGACCTGTTCATCCAGCTAGTGTTGTCGAGGACCTGGAATGAACTGGATACAGTAGAACAGATTCCTTAATGTGCTGATAAAATTTTAAGTGCTCCAACTGACAAAGCCTTATGGTGCAAAGGAATTCTGGTAGATGATTTGCTTGTGGCAGCCCCAACCAAGAAGGAGAGCTGGCTCAGGAAAGCTCCTCTGTCCATCCCCCTCAGTAGAGAATCACTGGTGTTGGACAGAATTGGCAGAAAAGTCTACATCTCATCTCCCTTTGCACTTCGGACATTGAACTTCTTATCTCATTTTACCCAGCTACAAATGGACTTGGTTAAGGAATGTTCTTACTAGGTCCCTGGGCCAATGTCTACTGAGGAATGGGCGTCTCATTCCTCTAGGCTGGCCTCCCTACATTCCCTAGCCAATGCATCCATGAGGCGTATCTCTCACGCTGAGGACGGCACCTCAAAGGGTGGGCAGTTCCGGCATTACCATAAGACTCCATGCCTGGATGAGGCTGTGCAATTTTTGTGGAGCCTTTCAACAGTCCTTTATTAATGCCTCCTTTGATAGCTCCACCTTGTTTGGGCCCCCGGTACATGACACCTTAGCCCAGAGTGAGAAAGATGGTAAGACCCTGTTCAGGATCCATTTTCTGCTCCACAATGGACCTTCTCCAGGAACAGCGTGGAAGTAAGAAAATGTGATTTTGGAAGTCACAGGGCCTTTTCCAGGACACTCGGGGAGACCCCCCCCCCCAGCAGTCAGGGGACGTTTCTCCTTGCACCCAGAAGCTTGGAAGGCCATCTCAGTTGACAAATGGGTGATAAAGATCATATCCAGAGGATACTCCATTCCCTTTTCCCACATTCCTAAACAAAACTATTGCCTCCCTGATGTTCCACCCAATCAGAGGGAGGACGCGGCCCAAGAAATAAAAAAAGTTACTACATAAGTCATCCAAGATATCCCTTCCCAATCAAATCAGATTGGGCGTTTACTCCAAATTCTTTTTGGTACCCAAAAAGACAGGGGACCTGCGCCTATCTTGGATCTAACCTCCCTGAACAAGTCAGTGAAACGAAGTTCAGGATGGTCATGATACCTCCGGAAGATGGGCAATTGGATGTGCTCTATAGACCTCAAGGATGTGTACTACCATATCAAAATGGACAGGCGCTCCAGGCCTGTTCTATGCTTCACTACTAGTTTTGGGCGCTTCCTTTTGATCTCGACTCAGCCCCCAGGGTGTTCTCCAAATGTCTAGCAGTAGTTGCAGCTCATCTCCATCTGCAAAGCTGTCCGATATTTCCATATGTAGACTATTTGCTCCTGACCACCCCAACCAGGCCACTACCCCTCCAAGCCAGCGATTACTTCTTCAGTTTAGCCTCTGTGCAGGGAATAACTGTCAACTTGCAAAAGTCACACTTTGATCCAGTTCAGGTTATAGATTTCATAGGAACACATCTAGATACAAAGATGACTTATGTTTACCTTACATTGGACAGGGTGATGAATCTAAAATCCCATGTCAGCCAGATCTTGACTGCTTCAGTACCCCCCCCCCCCTGGCCAATCTAGTTCTATGAGCATTAGGCTCCATGACAATAACCATGACTCTTCTTCCAATGGCATGCTTCCAAATGCAAATTCTTCAATAGATATTGGCTGTACAGTGGTCTCTCCTCGGGAATCCCTTGTACCTTCACATCAACCTGTGTCCAAGGGCTCTCTTCTTTGGTGGCTCCATTTTCCAGAGATCACCCATGGGCGACCATCCGTCCTTCCCTTCTCAGTCGCCGCATTGATCATGGACACCTCCCAGTTCGAGTGGGGGGTCATTGTCTGTGCCATACTGTCCAAGGCATGTGGACACCCCAGAAGACCAAGTTGTACATCAGTTTTCTTGAGATGAGAGCGGTTCTTCTAGCATTGCAGGAACTAGACAGCTTTCTTCCTCAGGTGACTATTGCACTCTAAACAGACAATATGTCAGTAGCTTGCAGTGACCTCTTTGCGTCCCCTCTCAACAACAAATACAGTAACTAAAAATATACCAAAGGCACACAGAAGGAGCCTTGAAGTGTCACACTGATCTTTATTGAATCAAAACCACATAAGTGCTTCACTGCGTTCTGGTTTGGATTGGGCACTTTTTCTCCTTTTGGAGCTAAGAAATGCTGCAAGTATTTTGTCTTGATCCCTCCTCAGGGACAGTTCCCCAGGGATGCTCTGGTGCATGCTTGCCCCCCCCCCCCGATCTACTGTATGCCGTCCCCCTCTTCTGTTTATTACCAAGTTCCTGCAGAAAGCTCTCTGGTTGTGAAGCAAGGTGATTCTCATTGCTCCCTTTTGGCCTCGACAAACCTGTTTTACCTTTCTTTGTTTTCCTCTGGTGTGCCCTCTGATGAAGTTGGATCAGAGTCCAGATCTACTTTCTCACCCGTCAGGGCATCCACATCTGGAAATTCATGGCCTGAAATGAACTGCATGGTTTCTCCACTTCTGTTGATGGCTGCATCTCCCACTTGAAAAATTTACAGAAGTAAGTGGAAATGATTCTCCTTCTGTGCTGAACAGAAACAGCTAGATCCTTTTACAGCCCAGTTTCAGTAGTACGAGACTTTCTGGCTTCCCTTTTCAAAGATGGTGCTAGTTATTCTACAGTCAAGGTTCAACTTGCTGCCATTTCCAGTTTGGTTTTGACTCTGTGTTTTTAGCATCTTCAAAATCGTGCAAAGCCTTTCTTAGGGGGCACCTTTCTACTCTGGCCTCCAGTCAAGGACCCTACACCTTCTGGGATCTTACTATGAATCTGCAAACCTTAGTCCTTCTCCCGTTTGAACCCTCGGCTGCTGTATACCTGAAATTTCTCTCCTGGAAACTCTTTTTCCTAGTAGCAATTACCTTGGCCAGGCGAGTGTCTGAGCTCCAGGCTCATTCTGTGAAATTTCCTTATTTAGTTTTTCATAAAGACAGTTACCGTACGGAGTTCCAAGATGGCTGCACACTGAGTACCAGCTTGTTTCTAACTCACCCAGTGTGGAAACAGAAACTCAGCAAAGAAGGCCAGTAGACTTGTGTTTATGGATGAATTTCAGTGACTGGCTAGTACGTACACTGCCTTAATGCCAGGAATAAAGAAATGCAGAAGACCTGGAAAAAAATCAGCTACAAAAAGTGAGGAAGAAACACTGACTAGGATGAGTTCTGCAGCTGTTCAGCAAAAAGTAATGCAACTTTCAGATGTGACTTCCAGTAACCTACAGGATGATAAAAGACAACTGCAATACAGACTTTGTTAAAATAGACAAAAGACTGATAGCGTATATCAACACAAAAAACTGGAACAAATGGAAGAAACTTTTAAACAGATACGCAAATGAGGTGATAAATCTGCAAAAATCAGAAGTCGAAATGAAGAAAAGGCTGGCTAAATAGGCGACTGCTCTGGAAGAGATGTTTCAAAAAATAATAGAATTAGAGGACGGAGCACATAAGGAAAACTTGAGATTTTCAGCTATACCAGAGAAGCTGGAAGGAGCAGACTGCATTAAATTTATGAAAGCACAAATAAGCAACTGGACTGGTATTTCACAGCAGGACTTTAGTTGAACGGGCACATTGTGCATATGCTCCAAATCTAGCTACAAGAAGGCAACCTTGACCTTTAATAGTAAGGATGCAATTTGGGCCTGTCTTCCATCATCCGGCCACAGGGACAGCCTGCATCGGCGCTCCAGTTGGTTCCCTTAGAGGAACAAGACCCCGTGGGTGAGCCCTTCTCGGATAGCCCCACCGAGGAGGTTCCTCACAAACGGAAGTGCAAAAGGAGGCACCTGGACTCCCCTGAGTCCCTCACAGAGGACACAGATTTGGAAGAAGGGGAAGGTTCCCCAAGGTTACCCCCTGAGGATGTCTCCTTTGGAGACATCATGGAAATGTTGCAAATCAGAGGAGGGTGGTCTGTCCAAAAACCTTCCTCGGATGAGTCTGCGTTTCTGGATACGTTCAATGCAGGCCCATCTACTTCTTGGGTGTCCCCCCCCCCCGGCTGACCCCCTGGTGGACTTCATTACCACCAGGTCTTGGAAGGAGCTGGACACCGTGGAGCCAATTCCCAGAAGGCCAGACAAGATACTTAGTCCCCCTTCTGATAGGATGGCTTGGTCTAAAGGTTCTCCAGTGGATGCCATGGTGGTGGCGGCTGCCACCAGGAAGGAATTAGCGCAGGAGAGTTCCTTTGTCCACCCTCCAGATAAGGAATCTCGGACGTTGGACTGCATTGGAAAGCGGATGTTTGCTTCAGCTACCTTCTCTGTGAGGGCGCTGAACTATATGGCACACATTATCAGACTCCAGCGAGACTATATTAAAAAATACGATGGAGCCCCCCCCCCCCCGGAGTCCACGGTGGCTGAGGACAAACGCACCTTCTTGCCTCGCATGGCCACTCTGAAATCTATTACTAACACATCTATGCGGCTACTCTGCCATGCCACGGAGGGAGCGGCTAGAGCCAGCAGAGCAGGCATCGTTCTGCGACGCCATGCCTGGCTCCGCCTTTGCGATTTTGCAGAACCCTTCAAGGCATCTTTCGCTAACTCTCCCTTTGACGGTTCTACGCTCTTTGGCAAGACCGTCCGCGATATGCTGGTCCAAAGCGAGAAAGACGGAAAGACGCGGTCTGCCGTTGGGATCCGCTTCTCTAATCCCCAACGGTCCTTCTCGAGCAACCAGAGGGGACAAAAGATGATGTGGTTCCAGAAATCACAGCAGTCCCGCCCCGCTTCTGATCCCTCATCCTTCAGAGGCAGAGGAGGACAAGGTGGACGCCGGGGCAGAGGGGGGCCGAGGAATCTCTGGTCCCGAGAACCTTTCTCGGACAGGCCCGTGCAAAAGCCCTGACGGCTTACCCGGCTGTCCCTCTCTGGAGGCAGTCGGGGGTGTCTGTCGGAGCACGTCCAAACTTGGGAGTCCATTACAACGGACCGGTGGGTGCTCCAAATTATATTCAGAGGTTATTCCATTCCTTTTCTGAGTCTTCCCCCTCCCATGAAACGCCTCCCCGATGTCCCACCCGATCAAAGAGAGGCGGCAGCTTCGGAAATTTCGAAGCTACTAGAAAAAAGAGCCATCCAGCACGTCCCCCCAGGCCAGTCCGGATTGGGGAATTACTCCAGATTCTTTTTAGTGCCAAAAAAGACAGGAGAACTGAGGCCCATACTAGACCTGTCATCTCTAAACCTGTTCATCCCCAAAGAGAAATTCCGGATGGTCACTCTGCAATCCATTCTCCCCTTCCTACGGGAGAATGACTGGATGTGCTCCATAGACCTCAAGGATGCGTACTACCACATTCTGATGGACAGACTATCTAGGAGGTTCCTCTGCTTTCGGCTGGGAGCCAGTCACTTTCAGTTCAGGGCTCTTTCGTTCGACCTCACCTCAGCCCCCACGGTGTTCACCAAGGTCATGGCCGTGGTCAGAGCCCACATGAGACTTCAGGGCATTCGGGTCTTTCCATACCTGGACGACTGGCTCCTCACCGCCTCCACCAGGCATCAGCTCTGCTTGGCCAGGGATTATACCCTGGCTCTTACTCAGCGTCTAGGTATTACTGTGAACCTTCAAAAATCATTCCTTCATCCTGTGCAGGTTCTGGAATTTATAGGGGCCAAGATAGATACACGCCGCTCCAAGGCCTTTCTAACAACAGACAGGTTGCGCAGTTTGTCTCTTCATGTTTTGGCAATTCTCCAGTCCCCAGCCCCACCTGCGGAATTAGTCCTGAGAGCTTTGAGCTCCATGGTGGCAGCCATCGGTCTGTCGCCCTTTGCGCGGCTGCGCATGAGAATCCTTCAATGGACTCTTCAGGTCCAATGGTCACACTTGCTGCACCCCTTGAGCACCCCAATTCCCTTGAGCAGGGTTTGCAAGGACTCCCTTCTTTGGTGGCTGCACTCTCAGGAGCTGCAAGAGGGGAGACCGTTTGTCATGCCTCAGCCCCAAGCCACGTTGACCACGGACGCTTATCGCCTTGGGTGGGCGGGCATGCTACGGGCAGAACCATCCAAGGCACGTGGGCTTCCTCAGAGACCTTTCTGCATATCAATGTCCTGGAGATGAGGGCGGTGCTTTTGGTGTTGCAAGCCCTTCAAGACCTTCTTCCTCCAGGAACTATTGCAATTCAGTCAGACAACATGGCTGTAGTCTGGTACATCAACAAACAGGGAGGAACCAGATCTTATCCCCTTTGCCGAGAGGCCATGAGAGTTTGGGGATGGGCGATCTCCACCAACAAACGGGGAGGAACCAGATCTTATCCCCTTTGCCTAGAGGCCATGAGAGTTTGGGAATGGACGATCTCCACCAACCGCTTTCTGGTAGCAACGCACATTCCGGGCCGGACCAACATCCTAGCGGACAAGCTAAGTCGCTTGATCCTCACACCATACGAGTAGTCTCTAAACCTGTTAGTAGCGAAACAGATCTTCTTCAAATGGGGTCTACCCTGCTGTGATCTTTTTGCTTCTCCGTCAAACACAAAGTGCAGCAAATTTTCGTTCTAATTCCCCAAATAGGGGAGAGCACCAGAGACGCTCTGGTTCATGCTTGGTCCCCCGGTCTCCTTTATGCTTACCCTCCGCTTATGACGAAGTTCCTGCAGAAAGCCCATCGGTTGGGGAGCAAGATAATCCTCATATCCCCATTCTAGCCTCGCCAGATCTGGTTCCCTTACCTGCGGTCTTACAGTGTAGTTCCTCCTTGGATCTTAGATCCCATTCCAGATCTAATTTCTCATCCTGCGGGATTACAACCCCCAAACCTGGGTGACCTCAAGCTCACGGCTTGGTTGATCCAGTTCCGCTGATGGCAAGGACTCCCGGTATCTCGTCACCAGTGAAAGCCATTCTGGTAGCAGCACACAAACCTTCTACCAGAAAAACCTACAGTAGTAAATGGAAATGTTTTTACATTTGGGCCAGAGACAGGGGCTTGGACCCCTTTACTGTCCCTATTCCGACGATTCTTGAATTTCTGTCCCAGATCTTTCATCAGGGAGCCAGTGCATCTACGGTTAAAGTACAGTTGGCAGCCATCTCTCATTTTCATGTGGGGGATGATGTAGGATCACTGGCTTCCACCAGGATTTGCAAAACTAAGGTGTTTTTCTGGTAAAACCGCCAGTTAAGTCTGCGGTCCCTCCATGGGACTTCACACTGGTCCTACAGGCTTTGACGGGCCCTCCATTCGAACTGTCCGCGTCAGCTCCGTTGAAATTTTTATCTTGGAAAACAGCCTTCCTGGTTGCAATAACTTCGGCCAGGAGAGTGTCTGAGCTTCAAGCCCTCTGTATGAAACCCCCTTATCTAATATTTCATAAGGACAGAGTTTCTCTCAGGACTAATCCTGCCTTCCTTCCTTCCTCCCTCCCTAAAGTAGCCTCTGAGTCGAATATTAATCAGTCTATTAATCTGCCAGTGTTTTTTTCCCAATTTCTAGAACAAAGGGGAATACACACTACACAAATTGGATGTGCATAGACAACTGCGTTTCTGTTTGCACAGGACAGCAACTAACCGTAAATCTGACCAATTGTTTGTGTCCTTTGCCAAGTCTTCTTTGGGTAAGCCTATTTCCAAAGTGACATTAGCCAACTGGATTTCACAATGCATCATTCAAGCCTAATTAGCTTCGAACAAACCGGTACCTTTGGGAATCCATGCTCATTCGACCCAATCCATAGCTACCTTTGCAGCGTTCTGGTCTAGAGTCCCTGTAGACGACATATGTTCAGCAGCTACTTGGTCCTCCTCTCATACATTCATTTCCCATTATAAATTGGATATGATTTCCAGGAGTAGGGCTTCCTTTGGCTCCGCGGTGCTCTGGAATATTTTTCCTTGAGGGCCGCCCAAGGTTTCTAGGTAGCTGGGGACTCTGTCCCACAGGTTGCAGACCAAATGAAGTTAACCACTTCAAATAAAGAAATTATGTACTCGCCATAATGTTCCATCTGAGTGGGTAACTTAATTTTCTGCAACCGACCCCCCCCCCCCTCCATTCCCCCTAACCAGTTTCGTGCTTCTTAACCAAGGAGAGGATTGTCCATTCTGTTAGGCAGTAGGTTACTGGCTTCTTTCGAGGGTCTTGTGGAGTTCCTATGGGCAAACTCGATCTGAGGATGGGGGATGTGTAGCAGGGGATTATGGGTAGGGGGAGGAGCTAGGAGCTTGGATCTTTAGCTAGGTAAAGCTGCCGGCTCGGATCTGAGGACGGATCTGATACCCACGAGTTGCAGACAAATGAAGTTACCCACTCAGATGGAACGTTATGGTGAGTGCATAACTTCTTTTTTCTTCTTGGAGCCCTGGCTCTCAGCCCCAGTGTCCAGTCTCTGAGCAGGGTTGGGTGGGTTTCCTTGGTTCATAGATTAGTACTAAGCTAACTGCCCTTGTGAGCCATTTTAAGCTTAGCCAATTATCTTTTGTGAGACTCAAACCCTGCACCTTGTGGTTGTAAGGCAAACACCTTAACCATTAGGCCACCCTCCCAAAGGGTAGCTTTCTGGGAATTGGTTCAGCAACATCAGGTTTCTTCCCTGCCCGGCGATCACTCTGATGTGGCAGCTTCGTCTCCAACTGGGGTGATTTGTGTTCCACCTCGGCTTCTGCTTTCAAGGCAATTGAGAGACCCTCTCTAATGTTTGAGACTAGACATCTGTATCACTCTCAGTTCAGCCCACTCTACGTCTGAGTCCTGATTTTGCACATTCCATTTCATTGGGACAGATGGTTTATGCTAGTCTTGAGATAGTCTTCATTCAGGACACCCCTTTGTCTTCTGAGTCCTCTCGGGAGCATTGCCGCCTCCCTGTGAAAGCTCCTTGGAAACGCACATGTAAGAGGAGGAATGTTGAAGAAACTGATTTTGATGAAGGGGAAGGGTCCCCCAGATCACCACTTGAGAGTCTCTTTTTGGCAAGATTTTCAAACTTCTGAGATGGAAAGGAGGTTGGTCTTCCAAAGACCCTTCTCAGGAAGAAACAGTGTTTCTTGAGGTTTTTGGTTCTGGCTCCACTACTCCCTGGGTGGTTCCACCTGTGGATGAGATGGTGGACTTGTTTACTCAACCGGGCAGGGAAGAAACCTGATGTTGCTGAACCAATTCCGAGAAAGCCAGATAAGTACCTTGCTGCTCCTAAAGACTGTCCTTACTAGAGCAAGTACGGCAGGGGATTCCATGGTACTAGTGGCAACCATCAAAAAGAAGCTCACTTAAGAAAGCTCATCTGCCCATTCCTCTTAACAGAGGGTCAAGGGCCTTGGACACCTTTGGTAATCAAATTTATGCTTCAGCAACCTTTACATTAATGTTACTGAATTATTTGGCCCATATGACTAGGTTTCAGAGATAATTGACAGAGAAACTCTCCAAGTCTCTCTCTGGGTCCATGTCTGCGGAAGACAGGAAAAATATGGATTTGCAGCTGGCTACCTTTCAGTCCCTCTTGAATGTCTCCATGTATTTCATATCCAGTGCTACAGAGTTTTTCAGGAGCTGCAGGTACAGTCATCATTCTGAGGAGGCATGCCTGGATGTGCTTGTATGACTTTGCAGAGGCTTTTAAGAAGTGTTTTATAAACAGGCCCTTTGATGGCTTGACTTTATTCAGCTCCAAGATTAAAGACTCGAAGTGAAAAGAATGGGAAAAACTTTTTTTCTGCTGTAGTAATAGGGTTTTCTACCCCCAGAGGACATTCTCCAGAAACTAGAAAGGAGGTAAAAAGTTGTGATTCCGGAAGTCCCAACGGTTTTCTCATAACTTTTTTTTCTGGGGATGCATCTCCCTGAGGAAGAGGAGGAATTCTAATTATAGTTGGCACCCTCATGGCAGATGAGGTCTACAAAACCAAGGCTTCAGGAGTCCCTTCACTGAGAAGCCTTTTCAGGGTGGTTGCCTGACTGCTGCACTGTAGACCCAGTTGGGAAGGTGCTATCTCTGCATGCAGAAGCCTGGATGCTCATCACCAAAGATGTCCAGGTATGGACTGTTATTACCAGAGACTATTGTAATCCCTGTCTTTATTCTTCCCCATTATGAAAGAAACTTCCCAACATTCCACCCTCTCAAAGAAAAGCTGCAGTGTGTTAGAGATAAAAAGGTTGCTAGACTAGTGAGTCTTCCAGGAGGTCCCACCAGACCAGCAAGGGTTCGGGACTTGCTCAAAAGACTTTTTTTTTTTTTTTTAGTGCCAGAAAAAAAAGGGGGGGGGGGCTTGAGGCCAATTTTGGACCTCAGCCACCTGAACCTTGTACGTCAAGTGCACAAAGTTTCAAATGGTCACAGTACAGTCCATCCTCCCTCTCCAGAGGATGGCCAATTGGATGTGCTTGATAGACCTTCAGGATGTGTTACTACCACATCAGAATGGGAAGACACTCCAGGAGGTTTCTTCGCTTTTGGATGAGAGCCAGTCAACTTTCAATTCAGAGTCCTGTCCTTTGGTCTCAGCACAGCACTCTCTGGGTGTTTAAATGCCTGGCAGTGGTTACAGCACTCTCTGGGTGTTTAAATGCCTGGCAGTGGTTACAGCTCATCTCGGGCTGCAAGGTTTCCATGTGTTTTCCTGCCTAAATGACTGACTCCTATTGCTACCAGGTCTCTCTTTGTCTGAGCCAGAGACTATTTGCTCCAGTTTTGTTCCCACCTAGGATTTGCAGTAAACCAGAGCAAATCACAATTCTTTCCAGTACAAACTCTGGAATTCATAGGAGCCCACTTGAACACAACCATTCATTCAGATGGCAAGGTTACTAGAGGGCAGGTTATCTACATTACACAACAGACCCTACAGGTTTTTTAACATCAGATGCCACCTGCCTGACTAGTTCTACAACTTTTGGAGTCAATGGTAGTGGCTTCCATCACATTAATTCCTTTGGCAAGGTATTATGCGAGTGTGTTCATAGGTGTGTACTAGGCAAATGGCCCTGGAACCTTTACAAACCCAGCCCATAGGATTATGCTGGCATCGTGCCAACCGACCTTAGTTTCCAGTGCCTCTGTTGAGTAGAGCCACTGGATTGATCCCTGGGGTGAATTTTCTATTTCCCATCCACTCATCAAGATCTCTCTTGAAGAGGGCCAGTGAGGTGCTCTGTTTGACATGTATGGGAAGTCTATTCCATAGCATGGGCAGTCTCTGGGATATGAACCTGTCCCCCCAGCATGTTCTGTTGATTGTGGTAATGAGGTTGAGGTCTCTGGAACATGTGGTGCAGAGGGATTGGGATTTCTTTAGATGTAGCATTTCTAACAGAGTTGAGTCAAACATGGCTTTGTAAGTCCAGCAGAGATTGCCTCCAAGTAGGCGATGTGAGACAGAGAATAGTTGGAGGTTTTTGAGTCTGTCCCTATAGGACCAGTGTTTAAGGCCTAGGATTTTCTTTGTGAGGTACTTTAGCAGCCTGTCCAGTTGTTGCAGGTGTCTAGTGAGGTACATGCCAAATTGGGCATTGTACTCTATGATTGGCCTAATGAGGGAAGAGTAAAGGGAGACAATGATCTCTTTCTTCCTGGATGCAAAACACTTAGTAATGAGGTGTGCCACATAGAAGGACTTTCTGGTCACAGTGGCAATGTGGTGGTCGAGAGGTTGCTGTCAACCTGTGTTCCCAGATCTCTTATAACGCCTTCTGTGTTCTATGGACTGCCATCAGTGTGGTAATTCATGGGAACTGGGTTTTTCCCAAAGGGTTGACTATATATTTTTTGGCATTGAGCTTAAGGCCATGGTTCTGACACCAGTTGTTGGTCTCAGTGAGGCCTTTCTGTAGCATGTCAACATCACTTGGGGAGTTAATAATGGCTGTCAGCCTGCAATCGTCTGCACTTTGTCAGCCAGAGTCCCTTCATGTTGGCCTGGACTTCTGAGAACTAGATACCAAACAGGAGAGGACTCGAGACCGACCCCTGTGGAACTCCACTCGTGACTGGTCGGCAATCTGACTTGGAGTCAGCTGCTTTCACACTGTGGGTTCTATCTGTGAGCCATTTTACAACCCACCTAGTGATATAGGGGTTGATGCCTAGCTTAGTGAGCTTTTCTATGGTTCCTGAGTAGGGAATGATATCAAAGGCCTTGGCCAGATCAAGGTAGGCTGTATGAGCCACCTTGCCTTCAGCCACAGTTCTGGTGACCTGACTCAAAGAAGTCGACCAAGTTGAGCAGGCATAATCTACACTTCACTAAATCAAACTGTGTGGGATCCAGAGTTTGGAGATTCCCTGTGTCCTTGTTTTATTAGGTCCATGATGATGCTTTCCATAGCTTTGCATATCAGACTTGTCAGGCTAATGGGGCGATAGTTCCCAGGGTCTGTAGCCTCTCCTCCTTTGTGGAGAGGGATGACTGTAGCAGTGCACCATTTGATAGGGACAAAACCTGAGGTGAGGCTGTGATTGAACAGGGCACACAGGTGTAGTTCATGTAGAACACAGCCAGGGATATTGTCCGGTCCCATAGAAGCTGTATTCCTGACCTTGGAATTGCTGTTTTAACCTGTACAGCAGTAATACTGGGTGCCTGGCAATGCACTGGTATTGTGATTGGTCCTGGGGGGGGGGGGGTAAAGTTGGTACTGAATCTGTCGGCCAGTATATTGGCTATATCTGTTTGGTCAGTTTAGGAAGTACCATTGTGCAGATCAAATCTGGGTATTGCCATGGAGCTTCTTTACATAATTATAGAAGGCTTTGTTGTTGCCTTTACTATCTGCTGCAATTCTGTTTTCATAGCTAGCTTTAAAGGATTTGATGAGGGATCTCAACTTTTTGTTGAGGCTGATTAGGGAGTTTTCCAGTCTTGCGACATCACCTTATTCCGCATCATTTTCCTCTTCCTGTTGTAGAGTTTGTTTATGGCATGGGCCACCAGATTGGCTTCCTTTTTTTGGAGGAGAGTGTCTTGGTTCTATTGGGTATGGCGAGATCCATGCATTTGTGTACGTGTTCGTAGAGTGCATTGGTGTATGATTCGGCGGTCATGCAACCATTCTCCATTTGCATGGGTGCCACCTCTGTTTTTAGGAGCCCAGAGTTAGCTTTGGAGAAGTTTTTTGTGGTGGTTACCTTTGCGAGGGGGAGGGAGAGAAGGGAGGGGTGTGGATTTCCAAGGTGATTAGGTTGTGGTTGGATCTAACCATGGAGGAGTTGACTATTGGTGTAGAGCAACGGTCGCCCATGTTAGAAATGACCAGGTCAAGGATGTTGCTACCTCTAGAGGGGGAAGAACGAGCTGGTCCAGGGCATTGGAATTAATGAATTCTTGGAAACATTGGGCAAGTGTATTGGTACATGAGTAGCTTTCCCAGTTAATGGAGGGATAGCTGAGAGCAAACAAAATGGAAACGTGGTATGCCAGATCTTCCAAATTTATTGTTAGCGCTTTTGGGCGTAACAATGTACGACCTTCTTCAGATAAAAAAAAAAATTTCAGTTACTGGTTTCCTTCCTATTCATCTCCAAACAGACTCTGGTTCAAGTCCAAGGTATCCCCGATTCCTCTAGTCAACCCCTGTGCTTTTTACTGTCTCTCAAGCATGCTCCTTTCGAGCATTGGAAAACATATCCTTGGCAATGTCTCTGTGAACTTTATACTGTCAGAAGAAGTAGAAACAGAGTCCCTTCCGCTTGCTGGCTTGCTTTTTGTTGGATAAACTTTATTTCCTTCTTAGTCTATTCTGCATCAGAAATGCCTTTGATCCTCCAGGAAAAAGTAACTCTGAAGACAGCTGGATACAGCTGTTTGAATCTCACACATGCATCTCGAAAGTCTGTGATTGTTGGGATAAATTTGCTTCTCTTCTGACTGGTATACAGTGAATAATCATTTTCCACAAGCACTCTGCTGTCTCCAATTTTAATACGTTTCCCTTGTGTCACAGTTTTGGCAAGATCAACTCTTTCTGCAGGTATAACTGCATCTTTATTAATACAGGAATTGTCTGCTTTCTTATGGCCAGGTTTGGAGCATACACTCAATGTGCCCTTTCAGTTAATAGAATTTTGTTGTGGAACAGTAGCCCAGTTGCTTATTTGAGCTTTCATAAAATGAATACACTGTATTCCTTCTAGTTTCCCTGGTACAGCAGAAACTCTCAGGTTTTCTTTCTGTTCTCTGTCTTTTCACACTGCTGATGTTCTTCGGGTTTCACTGTTGGCAGTCATCAAATTTGGGTTACCCCTGCCAGGGTAGCCCTCAGCCGGCCCGAATACCAGAGGCTTAGTATTCCTGTGTCAGTTGCTGTCGCTTCAGGACTGACATCAGTAGTATAAAGTAAGGCAGCCGACGCCATTACATCAGTCTTTCTTGCCATGGCGCCCGAAGCAAAAGCAGTTCGCATGAGTGCCGGTTGGCCACTACCTGAGTTTCGTCTACCAATTTGAAGCTGAAGTCTTCTAAAGCTAAGTACCCCGTTGGGGATCCTTTTTTCTTGCACTAACTGATGTCAGAAAACAATTTTCTCGCCTGTGGAAAGCAACTACCAAACTGAGACTTTCATTCTTACTGTGTCACTTGTTTAGGCCCATACCACGACGTCCCCCGCTGTCGCTTCTGTGCTTTGTTCAACGCCAGAACTATCCGTCGTCTGGCCCTTATTGTAGCTAGATATTTTCGCTTACAGTCCTCGAACTCCAATATGGCTTCGGTAAGCCATCCGACAGCAGATCTTCTGAAAAAATGTAAAGATAAAGACAGACAGCACAGGTTCAAACCTACCAACGACACTTCTGTTAAGCTAGTTGTCAGTTCTCTGGTCCTCAGTGAGGTGCTTTTGCAGCCCCTGATGCCTGCTTCTGTGGATTCACAGGCCGCTACTGGAGTCTGGTATGCCGGAAAACTCTTCTTTGACTAAGGATCCTGTGGTCATCTCTACCTTGGATTGGTCCGGAGCTGCTGAGCAGGCACCGGCTTTCGAGGAAGTCCTTCGCACTACCGATTCTCAACACAAACTGACGTCTTCTTTCACAACTACCATTCTTTCGAAAACAACAGAGTTTCTTAGGCCCAGGGTACGAACCACACCCAAGAAACCAATGACCCAATCTCAGGCACCTGCTTCCTTGCCTCAGTCTCAAATGCTTAAAATGGCGGAAGACCTTATGCTGATCAGGGGAAGCCAAGCTACCCCCTCCAAAAGGAAAAGAGATCTGTCCCCTGTAGTTTTGCCTGAACAAGAGTCAGATGACTCTGATGCATCTGAATATGAAGACATGCAACCCCTCTCTACTTATGAGGATTCTGATGCAGAGGATTCCATCCCTTCCACCTCTTCCAAGAGGATTTTTCCTTTGGGGAGACCCTTCATACCTTAAGGGAGCATTTCCAGTGGTAGAATCAGGACTACCTTCAGTCTAAAAAGAGACTCGGAATTCTTAGACCTTCCACAGCACAGACCCTTGGCCATTCCCCCAGTCATGGATGTTGTGGAGGATGTTTTCCTGGAATCAAGCTTGACTCCTGACACCCTCCCTCCTGCACCCAGAAAACCAGACAGGTACTATAGAGTCCCTGACTCACACAAATTTCCTTTCAAAAATCCTACTGCTGACCCTGAGGTAATTTCTCAAGGGCCTAAAGGGATTAAAGCAACCTCTGCTAAGAATCCCACCCCCTCAAATAGGGATTTTTGAGCACTAGACAGATGGCATAATAAAGTATACACCTCAGCTAATCTTGCTATCAGGGCACTAAATTGTCAGTTATATATGCTAAAATTTCAGCAACATACCCTGGAACTTCTCAAACAAAAAAATGTCTTCCTTTCCTGCTTGTGCAGAATCTAAAGAATTACAAGAGTTAATGCATTCTGCAAGTCGAGTAACTAAACATATCTTGCACTGTGGTTTTGATGCCCTAGAAGCTTCTTGCAGGGCAGCAGTCACCGGATTTGTCATTAGAAGACATGCATAGCTTAAGGAACAGCCCTTGCCAGACCATGTCATATCTATATTGTTGGATGCCTCCTTGCACAAAGACATCTTATTTGGCACTAAGGCAGAAGAGGTCTTAAAAAAGATGGAAGAAAAAACAAAATCAATCCAGACAGTTAAGGATTTCTTACAGGTGCAGCCACCCAGGTTCAGCAGGCATTGTCCCACCAAGTACTGGTCCTTTCCTGCTTCCACTAAGCCAGTCCAGCCCAGACCCTGGGGAACCAGACTCCACCCCGGACAGCAGCCACAGGGAATGCAGAGATCAAAGCAGTGGACTTCCTCCACTTCAAAACCAGGGAGTTCTAAGCCACCCCCTTATGGTAAGAAGTCACAATGACTCACCTCCCCCACCCCCTCCCTCTGCCCACCTTCACCTACCCCTAGGAGGAAAACTCTCCTTTCACACAAGCACCTGGGCCACCATTACCAACGACCACTGGGTTCTCAACATAGTGTGCCATGGATACAGATTTTCTTTCCAGACACTTCCTACCCCAAAAGTGTACCCAGATCTACTTCCAAACCAATGGGCAGAGGCGCAAAAGCAAGTCCTTTCCCTGCTCTATGAGGGCAGTAGAGCACGTTCCTGCAGAACAGATAGGCCAAGATTTCTACTCCAGACTTTTTCTGCTACCCAGAAAAGAGGGCAGCTGGCGCCCCATCCTCGATCTATCCATTCTAAACACCTTCCTGGTGATCCCAAAATTCAAAATGCTCACCCTCCAGCAGTTGCTACCCATGCTCTCCAAGGATGCTTGGCTAGCCACCCTAGATCTAAAATAGGCCTACCTCCATATTCCTATCAGGGAATCATGCAGGAAATATCTCCGTTTCAGGGGAGGATCTTGGCACTTTCAGCTGTCTGCACTTCCCTTTGGCTTATCTACTGCTCCCAGAGTTTTCACAAAATGTCTGGCTCCGGCCATTACCTTTTGCAGACAAAGGAATACCCAAATTTACCCCTATTTGGACAACTGCCTAATTCAGACAGACAGCCAGGAAAAGCTGCACAAGCACCTGGCCTTTGTAAAGTCCCTACTAATCTCCCTAAGGTACACAGTCAACAAAAAGAAATCCAAACAGGTGCCCACCCAAAGGATTATATTCCTGGGAGCAAGCCTGAACACAGCATCCCAGATGGCATTCCTTACACCAGAAAAGCAAAATTTCCTGACAGCCTACTTCTCTCAACTAGCCACCAGATCCCAGCTATCTGCAAGGAAGATCCTGCAAGCTCTGGGGTTCATTACATCTTGCATACTACTCATTCCATATGCCCGACTGCATATGAGGAAACTTCAGTGGTGCCTAAAAAGCCTTTGGTGTCAACACTCTCAGAGACCTGGAGTCTCTCATACCTATAATACCTTGCCTCAGAAAAGATTTTCTTTGGTGGGCAACAGCATGCTTCCACAACAAGGGACTACCTTTCTTAGCACTCCCTGCTGCCCAAACCCTCACCACAGACTCATTAAACTATGCCTGGGGTGTACACCTGGATGGCAGGTGCATACAGGGCCAGTGGGGCCCACAGCAAATCCCTCTGCACATCAACCAAAAAGAGGTGATGGCTGTCCAGCACGCCTTGATAGCTTTCAAGCCCCTTCTCTCCCCAGAGGCTCTCCTGATCAAGGCAAACACCACCACTGTAATGTGGTATATCAAGAAGCAGGGAGGGACTCACTCATACCCTCTATGCAAGCTGGCCATGACCCTTTGGCACACAGGCTCTGCCATGCAACTCTACCTGTTAGCACAATTCCTACCAGGTTCTCTCAACTCTCTGGCAGACCAGTTAAGCAGAAATCTTCTGGACCCACATGAGTGGCAGCTCAACAGAAGAACCTTCACCCTAATAACTCAGAAATGGGGCACCCCGAAGGTCGACCTCTTTGCCTCCCACACCAACCATCAGCTCAGCAATTTCTGCACCAGGGAGCATCACTGCATGGCTTGGAAAGTGGATGTCCTGTCCTTCGCCTGGGTAAATCTATCTGTCTATGCCTTTCCTCCACTACCTCTCATCCCCAGGGTACTGCTCAAAATAAAGGAGGAAAAAACGAGGACCATTATTGTAGCTCCAGACTGGCCTTGCCAGCACTGGTACCCCTTGCTGTGCAGCCTGTCCCCCTGCCACCATGGCATCTTCCTCAGATTTCAAACCTCCTGACCCAGAGGGAAGGCAAATTCATGCATCCTCAATTGCAGACATTCAGTTTATCAGCTTGGCTTATTTCCTAACCCCCAATCAATCTGCCAACCTCAGTAAACCGGTTCTAGATGTTATACGTGAGGCCAGACGCCCTAGCACTAGAAAATCTTATGCTGACAAATGGAAAATGCTCTACACCTGGATTCAGGCTAAGGGAGCCAATACAGCACAGCCCTCCCTCCCTCCCATCCTGGATTACTTTGCTGACTACTACACAGTGGCCTCTCTTTTTCCTGTATTAAAATTCATGCCTCTGCCATCTCTGCTCATTTTCCCACTGGGCAGCCCCTTTTCTCACACCCCTTTATCAAATAATTCCTAAGACGGGCTAGCAACTTGAGGCCATCCAGAAGAGCACCAGCCCAAGCTGGGACCTTAACTTTGAGTTGGAAAAGCTCACCCTGCCCCCTCCCCTTCGAACCAGCTTCTTCTGCAGAGCTAATTTTTTTCTCCTGGAAGACGGCTTTCCTTCTGGCCATCACTTCAGCCAGAAGAGTCTCCGAGCTGCGAGCACTCATGGCTGTGGAACACTTCATCTTCCATGCTGACAGGGTATCCCTCAGGACTAACCCATCTTTCATGCCCAAGGTAGTGTCCAGTGTGGCTCTCATCCAATCCATTCATTTGCCCACCTTTTCTCCTAATCCCCAGAACAAGGGGGAAAGGATCCTGCACTCTCTAGATGTGCATAGACAGCTCAGATTCTATCTAGACAGGACTAAATCCTTCAGAAAGTCTGATCAATTGCTGGTTAGCTTTGCTACAGGGGCTGAAGATAACGCCATCTCCAAACAAACAATTTCCAAATGGATAGCACACTGCATCCATTTCTGCTACAAACAACATGGAAAGCCACCCCCTAAGGGGGTCATGACTCACTCCACCAGAGCAGCGTCCACCTCTGCAGCTTTCCTAAGAGGAGTCCCCCCCAGGGACATCCTGGAGGCTGCCACCTTCACACTTTTACCAAACATTACCACCAGCCTCTCTTCTCCAAATCCATGGAAGGGTTTGCCTCTGCAATCTTGCAGGGCATCCTAGCCAGCCGTTAGTTTCCTTGACTGCCTCCACCCATTTCCTCAGCTTTGTGAATCAACCCAAATGTGATGACTGCAACAGTGAAACATAAAGAACATAGTAGTTGTGTACACTTACCATAAATGTAGATGTTCGAGTGTATTCACTGTTGCAGTCCTGGTTTCACTCCCTCTAGCCCCCTTTTTTCTTCTCTTTCCTTACAAGGGACATGTTGGTATTTATTTTCTACTGGTGGGGTGTTCCACCAGAATCTGGCTCCTACTTGGGGGCTCCTGACCGGTTAGGGCAAGAAAAACTGATGTAATGGCGTCTGGTGCCTTACTTTATACTACTGATGACCTGATGTCAGTCCTGAAGTGACAGCAACTGACGCAGAAATACTAAGCCTCTGGTATTCGGGCCTGGCAAGGATAAACCAGCATTGAATACACTCTAACATCTACACTTATGGTAAGTACACACAACTGTACTTTGTTGAAACAGCTGTTCTTGGTAAGCCTCATACTTGGCCAGGTTTTCCTTCATTTCAGCGCCTGATTTTTGAAGTTTGATTAATTCATCTGAATGGCTAGTTAAAGCTTCTTCCATTATGAATTGATGTATCCTTTCAATGTTTCTTGTGCTTTAATCACTTCTGTGTTCATTTGATTTTTCCTCTCTAAATTACTGGAAGCCATCTCTTGACCCAAAGATGAAGCTTGAACTGCTTTTTGCTGACCGTTTGCAGAATCCTTCCCAGATAATGTCTTCTCTTCACCTTTTTTAGTTGATTGTCTTTCACGTTCTTTAAATTTCTTCGCTGGCATCCAGGCAGAGTATTTACTAGACAGTAACTGAATTTCAGCCAAAAAAAAACGTTTCAGTGGCACTTCTTTCTTCAGTTTCTTGTTTCCGCTGGGTGAGCTGAAGTTAAGCTTTTCATCTGTGAGCAACCATCTTGAAAGTCCCTAGATACTTCATCTTATTTAGTGTCCTCATAAATATGGATATTGCTGAACCAGTTCATGAGTGGGTGCATAATTTGTGGCTATAGCTTTTGTTTTATTTTCATTAATTTTTATATCCCAAGAAGACCTGAAACTGTGTCAAAATGTTCTGCAACAAAGAGATGTCCTCTTCTGGATTTATCAAGTACAAAAGTAAATAATGCCAACTTTTCTTGATTTTTTTGAATTTCTGAATTTTTTATTTTCTGTGTCTGGCTGCAAATATAAAGCAAATTGAAAAGGAGAAAGAGGGTTGTTCTTTTCAAACATAACTTATCAGAGAGGAACCCTTCCACTTTTTAATTCTTGCATCCTATCCTTCTTATATTCCCCTGATTAACCTTGTTGTCTCCGGGAATACAAATGCTTGTATTGCTCTATTCCCCAAATCCCAGCTTACACAACTGAATGCTTTCTCTGTATCATGTCCCACCAACTTAAGTTGTACTTACATTCTGCTTTCCTCTGGATCATCATTATTCTGTTAATGTTAGAGGTTTGCCTCCCCTCCACAAAACCACATTGATCCAAATGGATCAATTTTGGCAACACCTTTGCCATTCTTTAAGCTAGTGTAGACATAAACACTTTATAAGCATGGTTTAAAATTGAAATGGATCTAGGTAAAGCTGGCTTTGATGGGTCTCTACCCTGACTGTCTGTTGCATATGAGGCATTATTAGCTTGAGCTGCCAGAGAAGACCTTAGAAGAACTGAAAAAGTTGCTGCATGGAACCTGCAGAACAAGTTAGAATCTCAGTTGGCAACTCCAGCTAATGTCAACAATCTCTCCAACTGCTACATAATGCAGTAGGTGCAGCAGCCTGTGTGGTTGGTTGAGGAGTTGTTTTCCATTATTACACTTGGCTCTGGGCAACTTCAAGTCATCTTCACTAATGGCTCTTATGTCACATCTTTTGTTTGGGCCTCAAGTGAAAGAATTGCTGCAAAAGAGGGTTTGGGATGGGTGTACTATTGCAGCAGTTGGTGTGAGGTTTTCCACTCCTTAAAGAAGGCTTTTCTTTGAACCAGCAAATTGGACAAAACTTGTGGCTCAAGAAGTACTAGCAGCTCTCATTTGAGCAGCATTCTAGAAGGCTTCATTGTGGACATGGAGGATTTTAGAATGTGCACTTCTATAGAGGCAGAGGTGGCCCACATAACTTGGGATTTCAAAGTTACCTACCCAAGGAATCAACTGTAATGTCCCTAAGGATTTGCCCAACTGTTTCTTTCTGGATGTAGTTGGGTGGAGTCTTTCTATCCCTTTATGCATGTCGGACCTTCACATAGGTCAAGTGGGTCAGGGATATAGTATGTAGGGGATACAGCATCTCATTTATGTCTTTTTCCAGCTCCCATCTAAGCATCCTACCACATCAGAAGGCAGTGGCTACATAAGAGGTTAAAATTCTAGTAACAAAGATCTAGCTAAGATGTCCCACCAGATCATAGAAGGTTAAAGTTTAATCAGGATTCATTTTAACTTCTATAAAGATGAGGAATCTCAGGCTTATCTTAGACCTAAGCAGCCTACTTGTGTGTGTTTGTGTGTGTATACATATATATATATATATATATATATATATATATATATATATATATATATATATATAAAATAGAGAGAGATTATAAATAAAAAAGTGGACTTTGAGTACCCACCTGCATGCAAAGAAAGCCAAGGCATCCAGGAAGGTACTGTTTCACGGTTTGGGGCCATTCATTACCATTTTAGTGACCACCTGTCTGGTCTTACCACAGCCACACAAGGCTTTATCAAATTTGTGGAGACTGTTGCATCTTCCCTCTGACTGAAAGGGAGAAGAGTTTTCCCTTATCTAGTTTATTGACTTCTAAAAGGCTTGAAAAGGGAGTTGCATATCTCTAGATTTTTTTCACCACTCTGTGTTCCTTTGGGCCCCATTTTATTTATTTGGGCTGTCTTGAGACAGAGTAGAACCATATGGATATTCTTGTGTGCTTCACAGAGAACATATTTTCCTTTACTACTGCCAGTCGTCTTTACATCTCTCTGTCTCGCACTACATTTTTTGCTAAGTAAAAGGAATCCGTTTCACTGCTAGTAATTAGCAAATAAATTATGTCATGATTCGATGTTCTGGCCGAAAAGTAGCATGTCCAATGCTTTGAACTATATACTTTTTCCTATAATTCCCAACATGCAAGAGGATTTAGGTCAGTGGTAGAGTGCGTGCTTTGCATGTATGAGGTCCTGGGTTCAATTCCCAGCATCCTCCATATCATTTTGTGGGGTGGGAGGTTGGCATAATGGTTAAGGTATTTACCTTACAGTTACAATGTACAGGGTTTGATTGTCACATGTGGTAATTAGCTAGGCTTAAAATGTCCCAGAAGGGCTGTTAGCCTAGTACTAATCTTTGAATCTATATAATGAACATCAAAGCCTCTTTCTACATTACAGTCAGAGCTGTAATTTTACATTGTTTTAAACTGAACAGTACTCTACAACATGGATTGTATCAGTCTCTTTCATTCCCCTCATTCCTTTATTACCTTTCTAATTTCTATCATCTGTGCTTGTTCCCTTATTATTAATCTCTCTGTTATACCAAATTCCAATTTCTCTTCCCTTTTTAACATGAGTAATAAAACCAGTCCCTTTGTTTGGTTCTGAGCATCTGACCTACAATTTTTGTTTCTAAATTTATATCATCACATTTCATTATCTGTATACAATCCTTGTTTCTTCCATATAACTGTAGTAGAATTATTTAAATAAAACTTACCACAACAGTAGATGTTCGATTGATCACTGCTGCAGTACCTTTAGCTATATATGTTATATCCCGCCAAGGATATAAAAGCCAGACAGCTTCCAAAGGTCCAGGGTATGTTCCGTGCACCCAAACTGTTAGACAACTCGAGCTGGGCTGACTAAAAGGCAAGTTTGGATGCAAAGTCCTTCAGTGCTTTTCTGCCAGCAAAGAGAGGATGGCTAAACTCTGAAAGGACAGTGCTAGGAGCATAAAAAAAATGCACATCTTGGCATAAAAAAACAAGGGAGAAGGCGGGAGAGAACAGCATCCCTAAAAGCAGATCCTCCTTCCCATAGCTTGTCATATCCAACTTCTCCCCTTCTTTCCTTACCTGTGTTTCATTCTTTTTGTGTACCTGTATGGGTAGCTTCTCTTGCATCATTCTTACTGCTGTCCTCTGTTTATGCATCTGGTGTCTCTCATTCCATATCTTTAGATTTCTTTTCACCACTCTGTTCCTTTGAGACCCATTTTATTCTGTATGATCTCCCAGCTGTACAGACTTTCTGCTCCTTACAAGCTAACCCTTTTGATATATGCTGCGATTCCTCAGTATTAGGGTGGGTCTTGCAATTTCTACCTCTTCAACAGCCTTCTTGCTCACTAATCTAATTATCTTTACCAAATTTTTATTCTCCCTTAAGACCTTGATGACAATTAATAAAACAGCAGTTTATTCAAGCTGTTTATTTTATTTATTTATTTTACATTTGTTTACCTGGGAGGTTTGACTAGACAGAATTGTCCGTTTTCAGCTGCGGCCTGGGGAGAAAAGCTCCAGAACAATTACTAACATACTATACTTAAGACATTTACATGAGCATTGTGGTTTACACATTCACTTATAAAAATATAGCAGGTAATAACATATGATTGCATAACATATTTACATAAGCATAGTGGTTTAGACATGTAATTAAAAGTATAGCAAGCAGTAACATATGATGGTTGTTCATACAGTATGTTTAGTAGAGATAATCTTGAAGATGTACTGAAGATAAGATGAAAGGAAAACCTAAAAAAGGAGAATATAGATAAGTTCATATGATGTGCATTGATATTTTAAGGGAAAGCTTTTCAACTTAGTCTATGGAAGAGTTATTGGGTATAGATGGGACAGTGGGGAGTAGGCGGCAGTGAGTTGGTAAGTAATGTGTGATAATATACAGTGCATCTGTGGGAGTTTTAAAGAGGAGGTTGCATAGTGGGTAGGGGAAAGGAGTTGGAATATGCCGGCCAGTTGCATGTCCAGAAGTTGTTTAGGTGGGAAATAAGCTGTTTTTTGAAGATGGTTTTATTAGGTTGTAACCTGATTTGTAGTGGTAGGGAGGTGTTTGTCATGTTTTACTGTTGCAGTCATCACACTTGTGTTATTTGCCTGCAGGTAGCCCTCAGTTGGCACGAATACCAGAGTCTTGGGATTTCTGCGTCGGATGCTGTCGTCTGTTCCATGATGTCAGGTCGTCAGGGAGTGTAAAACATGCAGCCGAAGCCAATACATCAGCTTTTCTTGCCACGTGGGAGCCTGAAGCAGAAGCAGTTCGCAAGTGCTGGTCAGCTGCTACCTGAAATTTTCATTGTTCGAGTTTCAAACCTGAAGTCTTCTAAAGCTAAGTACCCCATTGGGGATCCTTTTTTCTTGCTCTAACCAGTGTCAAAAAAGTTAACAATTGTCTTGCCTGTGGAAAGCAAATATCTCACAGGGATTTTCATTCTTACTGCGTCACCTGTTTAGGCCCAGACCAAGACATTCCTCACTGTTGGTTTTGTGCCTTGTTTAACCCCCGAACTATTCGTCGGGCTATCTTTGTTGCTAAAATCTTTTGCTCTTGTTCTCCGTATTCCGAAATGGTTTTTCAATGAGCCATCTGACTACCGATCTTCCAAAAAAAAAAAAGTAAGGATAAAGATGGAGACAGACCACATTGGTTCAAAACTGCCGACGATGCTTCCGTTAGCCTAGTCGCCAGTATGCTGGTACTCAGTGAGGGGCTTTCACAGCCCCTGATGCCCGCTTCTACAGATTCGTAGGCCTCTGCTGAGACCCATTCGGAGTCCGGTATGCCGCGAGATGCTTCAACTATGGAACCTGCGGATGTCTCTATCTTGGAGTGGTCCAGAGCTGCTGTGCAGGCACTGGCTTCTGAGGGTGTATTCCGACGTTCTGATGTTCGTATTAAACAGTCTACTTCGTTTCTGACTAAAACTACAGAGTTTCTCAGGCCCAGAGTTCGCACTACGCCTAGAAAACCGACGACCAAAGCGGATGCTCAAGCTCCCATGACACAGAAACAAATGCTTAGAATGGCTAAAGACCTTATAACTTTAATTAGGGGAAGCCAGCCTTCACCCTCTAAAAGACAAAGGATTGATTTTCCTTCTGATTCTACATACCATGAGTCTAATGTCTCTGATCCCTCTGATTATCAGAACATTCCCTTATCTACCTATGAGGATTCAGATGCAGAGGATTCCATTCCCTCTGCCTCTCCTCCAGAGGACGTTTCTTTTGGTGAAACCTTGCATACCTTAGAGCATTTCCGCTGGGAATGCCAGGACTACCCACAGTCCAAAAAGAGACTCAGAGAATTTTTTGACTTGTCTCAGCACAGGCCTTTAGCTGTACCCCCTGTCCTGGATGTTGTAGATGATGTCTTCATGGAATCCAGACTTACTCCTGATACTTTACCACTAACTCCTAGAAAGCCTGACGGGTACTATAGAGTACCTGACTCTCACAAATTTCTCTTCAGGAATCCCACTGTGGATCCAGAGACCATTTCCCAGAGACCTAAAGGTATTAAGGCTACTACAGCCAAAAACTCTACCCCTTCAGACAGGGATTCTAGAGCTTTAGACAGATGGGGTAAGAAGGTATGTACCTCTGCAACTCTTGCCATAAGGGTTTTAAATTGCCAGTTTGACATGTTGAAGTACCAGCAGCATATTATGGAACTAATTAAACAGAAAATGTTGTTGCTTCCAGATTGTGCAGAAAATAAAGATTTACAAGAGTTAATGCATTCTGCAAACCAAGTTAGTAAACATACTTTGCAGTGTGGGTTTGATGCCTTAGAAGCATCTTGCAGGGCTGCTGTCACTATGTCTGTACTGAGAAGGCATGCTTGGCTGAAGGAACAAATCTTGCCAGACCATGTCAAAGCAAAATTACTAGATACTGTATTAAACCAGGAATGTTTGTTTGGCACAAAATCAAAAGAAGTTCTTAAAAAGATGGAGGAAAAAGCTAAATCTATGCAAACTGTTAAAGATTTCTTACAGGTGCAGCCACCTAGATTCAGTAGGCATTGGCCTTCAAAAAAACTGGTCCTTTCCAGTCCCTCTCAAGCCTTCTCAGTCCAAAACCAGGGGTAACAGACCACCAAGACTACAGTCTCAGGGTATCCAGAGATTTAAGCAGTGGAGTGCTCCCACCTTAAACAGGGAGTGGTAAGCCACCCCCTTATGGAAAAAGTTCACAATGACTTGTCTATTATCCTTCCCAGCCATGCCCAAGTACTTGCACCCCTAGGAGGAAAACTCACCCTGCATGCAAAAAACTGGATGTCCGTTACCCAGGAGCGAAGGGTCCTAAACATTGTATCCTAGGGATACAGATTCTGCTCTCACTCACTGCCAACCCCAAGCGGGTTGCCAGACCTTCCCCCCCAAACTAGTGAGCAGAGGCTCAAAAGCAAGTACTTTCTCTTCTCAGTATCAGGGCTATTCAACCTGTTCCATTAGAGCAAAGGGGACAGGGTTTCTACTCCAGACTGTTCCTGGTGCCCAGAAAAGAGAGTTGATGGTGCCCTATCCTGGATCTGTCCATTCTCAACACCTTCCTCATGGTCCCAAAATTCAAAATGCTTTCACTACAGCAGTTGCTTCCTATGCTAGCCAAGAACTCCTGGCTAGTCACCCTAGACTTAAAAGAAGCTTATCTGCACATCCCCATCAGGGAATCTGGCAGGAAATATCTACGTTTCAGGGCAGGCTCTATGCACTGTCAGTTCCCTGCTCTTCCCTTTGGCTTATCTACTTTGCCCAGGGTATTCACAAACTCCCTGGCTCCAGCCATTGCATACTGCAGGCAGAGAAATATTAAAATTTACCATACTTGGACTATTGCCTGATTGAGGCGGACAGTCAGGAAATTCTACTTCAGCAATTGGCATTTGTAAAGAGACTTCTGACTTCTCTGGGGTACACCATCAACGAAAAGAAATCACATCTGGTGCCCAGCCAAAAGATTGTATTCCTGGGAGCAAGCTTGAACACAACTTCCCAGATGGCATTCCTCACTCCAGAAAAGTAGGTTCATTTGACAAACTACTTCAAACTAATGGCCACCAAAACCCAGCTGTCTGCAAGAAAAATACTGCAAGCCCTAGGGTTCATGGCCTTATACATTCTACTAATTCCATATGCAAGACTGCATATGAGGAAACTTCAATGGTACTTAAAAAAATCTCTGGTGTCAACATTCTCAGGACTTGGAAATATTGATTCCTATCTTTCCTTGTCTAAGGGCAGAGTTCCTTTGGTGGGCAGAGGCTTGCAACCACAACAAGGGACTTCCTTTCACTCAACCCCATCGCCGCCCAAACCCTGACAACAGATGCATCAGAATATGCACGGGGGCTCACATAGCAGGCAAATGCATTCAAGGCAAATGGAGCCCAGGACAAATTCACCTGCATATCAATCAAAAAGAAATGTTAGCTGTACAGAATGCTCTGACAGCCTTCAAATACCTTCCAGGATAACGCTTGATAAAGACAGACAACACCACAGTTATGTGGTACTTAAACAAGCAGGGGGGAACTCATTCCTACCCATTCTGCAGGTTAGCCATGGCCCTGTGGAACACAGCCTTGAGCAACCAGTTGCACCTGCAAGCTCAATTCCTGCCAGGCAAACAAAATTCACTGGCAGATGACTTAAGCAGGAATCTACTGGACCCACAGGAGTGGTAACTGGAACCCAACTCATTCAAACTTATAATCAACAGGTGAGGGACACCAGAGGTGGACCTCTTTGCCTCCCCCCAAAACCATCAATTGAGTAAATTATGCACCAGAAATCCCCACAGCCAAGCATTGCGAGTGGATGCCCTATCCTTTACATGAGAAAACCTCTCAATTTGTGCCCCCCCCCCAAAAGTACTACTCAAGATCAAGCAGGACAGACCAAGGACAATCCTTATTGCACCAGACTGGCCACACCAGCACTGGCACCCACTCCTACGCAGTCTGACAGCTGTACCACCCTGGCACCTACATCAGACAACCTCCTTGCATTCCTAGCAGGAGCAACAGATTTTGCATCCTCAGCTGCAAACACTGGACCTTGCAGCCTGGCTTATTCCCTGAACACACCACCAGCAACCCTCAGCAAACAGGTGCTGGACGTCATCCTTGAGGCCAGAAGGCCTAATACTAGGAAATCCTATTTAGAAAAGTGGAAAAGATACTGTTCTTGGAACCAGTCTCTAGGAAAAGACACAGCCCTGCCCTCCTTACCTTAAACCCTAGATTACCTAGCAGAGTTGTTCCACAAAGGCCTGTCCTTCTCATCAGTTAAGATTCATGCATCGGCCATTTCCACTCATGACAATACTGAGTCGCCTCTCTTTTCTCACCCTCTGATCAAACAGTTACTGAGAGTAGCTAACAATTTAAGAACCCCGAGGAGAGCTCCCACCCCTGCCTGGGACCTTAACTTTGTACTAGAGAAGCTCACGCTTCCCCCTTTTGGACCTGCTGCTACAGCAGAGTTAAAATTCCTCTCTTGGAAAACAGCCTTAATTCTAGCCATCACTTCAGCAAGAAGAGTGTCTGAGCTACAGGCAGTAATGGCGGTGGAACCCTTCATTATTTTCCATGCTGACATGGTCTCCCTCAGGACTAACCCATCATTTCTGCCCAAAGTGGTATCCACTGTGGCTTTAAACCAATCCATCCATTTACTAACCCTTTTCCCTAATCCTCAGAATAAAGGGGAGAAAATCCTGCACTCCTTGGATGTGCACAGACCGCTCAGGTTCTACCTCGACGGGACTAAGCCTTTCAGAAAATCTGATCAGCTGCTAGTCCGCTTTGCTACAGGGGCAGAGGGCAAGACCATTTCAAAGCAAACCATTTACAAATGGATAGCACATTGCATCAATTTCTGCTACAAACACCATGGAAAACCTACCCCACAGGGGGTCAGAACTCATTCCACTAGGGCTACCTCAACTTCTACAGCATTTCTCAGGGGAGTCCCTACCAGGGACATCCTGGAAGCTGCAACCTGGAGTTCTGTACATACCTTCACCAAGCATTACCACTTACCTATATTTTTTAAATCCAGAGCAGTCTTACAAAGCCTGCTAGCCAGCCCTAATACTTCTTGACTGCCTCCACCCTCACTCAGCTTTGGGAGTCAACCCAAGTATGATGACTGCAACAGTGAAACATGAAGAACATAGTACAGTTGTGTACACTTACCATATATGTAGATGTTCGAGTGTGTTCACTGTTGCAGTCCTGGTTACCCTCCTTCTAGCTCCCTGACTTTTGTAGACTTTCTACCTATCCTCTTTGGCCGTATCTTATGGCTATGGTATTTACTTTTTACTGGAGGTGTTCCACACCATGTAATTGCTTACTATTTTGGGGGCTCCTGACATCTGGGGCAAGAAAAACTGATGTAATGGCGTCATCTTCATGTTTTATACCCCTGACAACCTGACGTCATGGAAGAGGCGACAATATCCAACGCAGAAATCTCAAGACTCTGGTATTCGGGCCGACTGAGGGCTACCTGCAGGCGGATAACCCAAGTGTGATGACTGCAACAGTGAATACACTCTAACATCTACATTTATGGTAAGTTTACACAACTGTGCTTTCCAAGTCTTGGCAATGTTGCTAGATTACAGGGAGTCGCCAGAGCTGTAATGGCTTTTGGAGCTTGCGATTAGTGCCTTGTTAATGGATCTAAGTTCTTGGTTATTGGAGTAGAGGATGATCAGGTCTTGGAAGGCTGGAGTTTTGTCAGGTTGGTACAGTATTTGGTAAGCTAGAAGATGGTGTAGAGCTAAGTTGTTTGGGAGTTCCAGCCAGGAAAGCTGTTTTAGGACTTGGCAGTGATGGGTGCAGTAGGAGGAGTTTTTGGTGAATTTTGCTATTTTGTTGTAGCATACTGATTGCTTGTTTAAATTGCTCTTGTTTAGATTAATTAGGGCAGAAGAAGCATGCAGTAAGTTAGAGAGAAGATTGGTACGAGCTAGGGTAACTTTACTGTTGCTGGTTAAGAAGTTTTTACATCTATAAAGAGTACCTAGTTTTTTTTTTGTTTTGTTTTATTTTATTTTGGTTATTGTATGAGCTATGTGTTTGTCAAATTTCATATTATTGTCATTAATGACCCCTAGTAATTTGGTTTGTGTGACGGGGGAGTTAGGGGTATTTTCTGGTGCAGAAATAAAGAACAGGGGAGTAGGTGCTGCTGCTTTGGAAGGATGAAAGAGCATAAGTTGGGTCTTTTTAGGATTTGTAACCTTACTGCAAAAATCGATCACCAAACAAATGAAAGCTGAATCCGGTACAATAAAGGCTGTCCAATGATCCACAAATAGCAGGCAAACCAAAGTAAAATAAATTGTAGGTTTATTATCCAAAAATAGACATAGAGCCAATACGACTTAAATCAAGAAAACATAGATCCATAAAGTTGAGCGCTTTCGTCTCCACAACCGGAGACTTCATCAGAATAAACTGATCTGAATGGAGTTCTCTTTTATATTCTACCTAATTAGTTAATTAGTTCATTACCCACTTAAGTATGAAATCCTACCAAGCAACAGTTCTCAGTTTAAGAATGCCTTAATTAATACGTAAAATGAACCCATATTGTTTTTCTAAGATCACTTCGCAATCTGCTTACTACATATACACATAATTCATCTTACAGCCATATTATGTGCTCTATTTAGGCATTTTTTTTTTAAAAAAAACTTAAATGCAATGCTAAACATCTCTTCAACTAAGTCTGTGACATTTAAGTAAATATTACATTACTACATTTAAGTAAATGTGTGTGTACGTGAGTGTAATAACAGATATATGTACGCACACACGTCCAGTCCCTAGGATGCTGCACATGTCTCCAGATGTATTACATAAAGCTAGGGATTTAATGATCTTGATTGTACTTCGAAATAAAGTTAAAATTATTATACTATATTAAAATAATTTAGTAATTAAATAATTAAATTCCTAGCTTTATGTAATACATCTGGAGACGTGCAGCATCCTAGGGACTGGACGTGTGTGCGTACATATATCTGTTATTACACTCACGTACACACACATTTACTTATTACTACATTTATTACATATATATATATATATATATATATATATATATATATATATATATATATTTTTTTTTTTTGATTTGTTAATACATCTCATATGTATTTCTCACTTATTTATACATAGATGTTTAGTGTCAGAGACCCTGTGAGTAAATATGATTACATATGTGTGTGTATATATATATATATATATATATATATATATATATATTTTTTATATACTGTTTATATATTTACATATATATTTTGTATTTGCTGATTCATTTTACCAATATATATTTCATGATTTCACACTGCTCATATCTATTGTGTACTTTAATACTTTTTTATATATTCCCCTCTGTCACAGACTTAGTTGAAGAGATGTTTAGCATTGCATTTAAGTTTTTAAAAAAAAAAAAAAATGCCTAAATAGAGCACATAATATGGCTGTAAGATGAATTATGTGTATATGCAGTAAGCAGATTGCGAAGTGATCTTAGAAAAACAATATGGGTTCGTTTTACGTATTAATTAAGGCATTCTTAAACTGAGAACTGTTGCTTGGTAGGATTTCATACTTAAGTGGGTAATGAACTAATTAGGTAGAATATAAAAGAGAACTCCATTCAGGTCAATTTATTCTGATGAAGTCTCCGGTTGTGGAGACGAAAGCGCTCAACTTTATGGGATCTATGTTTTCTTGATTTAAGTCGTGTTGGATCTATGTCTATTTTTGGATAATAAACCTACAATTTATTTTACTTTGGTTTGCCTGCTATTTGTGGATCATTGGACAGCCTTTATTGTACCGGATTCAGCTTTCATTTCTTTTTAGGATTTAGTATTAGCTGGGAGATGTTCATCGTGTTACCCTGCTACAGTCATCACACTTGGGTTATCCTGTCGTCAGGCAGTCCCGCAGTCGGCCGGAATTCCAAAGTCTTGGTCCAGCTTCAGTTGCTGTTGCTTCTTCCCTAATGTCAGTGCGCCAGGGGTATATATAATGCACCCAACGCCATCTTCAGTCTTTCTTGCTGCGCGGTGCCCAAAGCAGAAGCAGTTCACAAGTGCCGGTCGGCTGACTCCTGAGATTTTCAAGCTCGAATTTCAGACCGAAGTCTTCAATAAAGCTAAGTACCCCATTGGGGAAACTTTTCTTGCCTCAGACCGATGTCAGAAAAAGTTAACAATTGTATTTCTTGTGGGAAGCAAATACCTCATAAGGATTTTCATTCTTACTGCATACCTTGCCTAGGCCCAGACCACGACGTCACCAGTTGTAGTTTTTGTGCTAGGTTTAATAAGCGTACTATAAAAAGATGCTTTGATTTCGCACGATACTACTTCGGTAGAAAATTTAACTACACTATGCCGTCGGAGCAACTGACTACCAGCGTGCACAAAAAACGCAAGGATAAGGACAGGCAGCCTAGACCCAAGCCAGACTCCGAGGCCTTGGCTGGTCCGGTCTCCGGTCTTCAGTGAGGCTCCGACGCAGCCCCTGACTACCGCAGATCTGGAACCCGAGACTGCTTCGGAACTTTTGGCGGAAAGTACCAGGCCGACGCAGCCATTTTGTTCAGCCCCTACCGACGACACTGCTGAAAAAGATGTCGGTGCTGCAGAAACACCTTCGGTTTCTGAAGGCGTCTTCAGACCGACGACGCTCACCATTAAAACGTATCCTAAGACGAAGACTCCTATTAAAACCTAAAAAGACTGCACTTCAGTCCCCTGTTCAAGGCCCCAAGCCTAAGAAACAGATGCTCAAAATGGCTGAAGATTTGATCTCTTTAATCAGGGGTTCCCAAGCCCCCTCCTGACAAAAGGCCTAGACAAGAGGAAGATTGTGCATCCTCTGAACAAGTGTCTATTTCCTCAGGCTCCTCAGAGGACCAAGATTACTCCTTCTCCCCTTATGAAGATTCTGATGCTGAGGATTCCATTCCCTCAGCTTCTCCCCCTGAAGACTACTCCTTTGGGGAAACTTTACACACTATGAGGGAACATTTTCACTGGGAAGGTCAGGACTACTCTGACTCAAAGAAAAGGCTCAGAGAGTTTCTTTTACTCCCCCAGCACAGACCACTTGCCACCCCCCCCCCCAGTTTTAGACATTGTGGATGATGTTTACTTAGAATCCAGTTTGAACCCAGACTCTCTGCCTCCTGCTCCGGCCAAACCTGACAGATACTATAGAGTGCCTGATTCACACAAATTTCTTTACAAAAGTCCTGTTGCTGACCCAGAGACTATCTCCCAGGGTCCCAAAGGGGCTAAGGCTAATATGGCTAAAAATCCTGTACCCTCTGAAAGGAACTCCAGAGCACTAGACAGGTGGGGGAAAAAGGTTTACACCTCAGCCACTCTAGCTATGAGGGCACGAAATTGCCAGTTTCACATGCTAAAATATCAGCAATTTCTAATGTCTCAGTTAAAACAAAAAATGAGCACACTCCCTCAACAGTCTGAATTGAAAGAAATGCAGGATCTGTTGCATGCAACTGAACAGGTGGGCAAACGTACTTTACAATGTGGGTTTGATTATTTGGAGGCTTCCTGCAGAGCAGCTGTCACTGGGTCTGTTATACACAGGCATGCTTGGTTAAAGGAACAAACTCTGCCTGATCATGTTAAAGCAAAGCTTCTAGATGCTCCCTTACAGCAGGATGTTCTTTTGGAGTTAAAGCAGAAGAAGTCTTAAAGAAAATGGAGGATAAGGCAAAATCTATGCAGACAGTCAAAGATTTCCTACAAGTACAGCTCTCTCGCTTCAGCAGAAATTGGCCAACAAAAAAATTGGTCCTTTCCAGCTACTGACAGGCCACGGAGGGGTAAATACAGACGTCCAAGAGGCAGAGGACAACCACAAGCCCAGTACAAACCTCGACAATGGGGCACTGCAGCACAGAAGGGAGGAGAAGACAGGTCCCAAACTACCAATAGGCAAACTCAATGACTTTCACCTCATCTGGCCAAGCAACACTCTCTTGGCAGCCCCCTTGGGAGGAAAACTCGCACTTTTTTCAGACAACTGGCACATTGTCACAAAGGACAAATGGGTCCTAGACATAATTTCACGAGAATACAGATTCCATTTTCACACCTTGCCAATGAAAAGAGGAATGCCAAACCTGCCACAAAATCAATGGGCAGAGGCACAAAAACAAATTACAGCTCTCCTGAACATGAGAGCCATTCAACTGGTACCTACTCGAGAGCAAGGCCAAGGATTTTACTCAAGACTCTTTCTAGTTCCCAGAAAGGACAATGCCTGGAGACCAATTCTAAACACCTTCTTACAAGTACCCAAATTCAGGATGCTAACACTACAGCAGCTTCTTCCCATGTTGGGCAAGAAAGCATGGCTAGTAACGTTGGACCTCAAGGAGGCATACCTGCATGTCCCTATCAGACAAAGTTGCAGAAGATACCTCCGTTTCATTGCAAGTTCAACCCATTACCAATTCTCTGCACTGCCCTTTGGCTTATCTGCTGTGCCCGGGGTCTTCACAAAATGTCTGGCACCAGTAATTGCATACTGCAGACAAAGAGGAATTCAAATATACCCATACCTGGACTACTGCCTCATCCAAGCAGAAAGCAAGGACATCCTCTTACAACATATGGCTTTTGTAAAACATCTTCTAAGTTTCCTGGGGTACACAGTAAACGAAAAGAAATCAAAACTAGTACCCTCACAAAATATGACATTCCTGGGTGCCAGCTTGAATACAACGGCCCAGAAGGCTTATCTGACGCCAGACAAACAACTACAACTGACTCTCAATATTTCAAAACAATGGCAACAAAGACCCAACTACCTGCAAGAAAAATTCTGCAGGCCTTGGGCTTCATGGCATCTTGCATACTACTAATACCATTTGCAAAGCTGCATATGAGGAAATTACAGTGGTACCTAAAAAGCGTATGGTCTCAACACAGCCACAGCTTGGACACAATGATATCTCTCATTCCCTGCCTACAACAGGAATTTCTATGGTGGTCACTGGCATGTCACCTCAACAAAGGTCAGCCTTTCACCTTGCCCCCAGCCAGGCAAACTATGACAACAGATGCATCGGACTACACCTGGGGGGCACACATGGCAGGACAGTGCGTTCAAGGCGTATGGTCTGCAGATCAAAGGAATCTGCACATCAATCAAAAAGAGATGCTAGCTGTACAGAATGCTCTGACAGCCTTCAAGAATCTATTACATCCAGGACAACTTACAATAAGGACGGACAACATCACAGTAATGTGGTACATAAACAAACAAAGGGGTACACACTCCTACCCTCTATGCAGGCAAGCAGTGACCTTGTGGAACACAGCTCTGGCTTACCAAGTTCACTTACAAGCTCAATTCCTGCCAGGACAAAAGAACACATTGGCAGACGACCTCAGCAGAAACATCATGGATCCCCACGAGTGGAAACTGGATCCACAAGTATTTGCAATGATAACTCAAAAATGGGGCCTTCCAGACATAGACCTGTTTGCCAGTCCTCAAAACTACCAACTAACAAAATTTTGTACGAGTAGACACTTCACCATCAAGCTTGGAAAGTGGACGCACTCTCATTCAGCTGGAAAAACCTGACAGTATATGCCTTCCCTCCATTGCCTCTCCTCACAAAGGTGCTTCTGAAAGTCAGAAAGGAGAGACCATGACTGATACTCATAGCCCCAGACTGGCCACGCCAGCACTGGTACCCACTATTGAGGAATATGGCCCAAGGCCCACCTTGGATTTTACCACAAACTGCCCATTTGCTCACACAGCAAAACAATCAGATTCTTCACAGCCAGCTAAAAACCTTAAATCTGGCTGCATGGAAAATCACCTAAACATCCAGCCAGCTCCTCTTTCCCAAGCAGTTATGGATGTTATTCTGGAAGCTAGGAGGCCCAGCACCAGGAAGGCCTATGCGGACAAATGGAAAAGGTTTTGTGCTTGGAACCAAACTAAAGGCCAAAACACACTTCAGCCTCACCTGCCTCAGATTCTACAGTATTTAACTGAGATGTTGCACGAAGGACTTTCTTTTTCTTCCATTAAAATCCATGCATCAGCTATTTCAGCCCACTACAACACAGAACCACCCTTATTTCCGCATCCACTTCTAAGGCAGTTCCTCAGAGGGGCAAAAAAACATTAGCCCCCCCAGGAGAGCACCTACACCAACATAGGACCTCAATTTTGTTCTGGAAAAACTTACGCTACATCTCTTTGAACCAGCTTTCTCTGCAGATCTACAGTTCCTATCATGGAAGACTGCCCTGCTGCTAGCAATAACTTCAGCTAGAAGAGTCTCAGAGCTGCAGGCACTAATGGCAGTGGAACCTTTCCTCATTTTCCATCAAGACAGAGTTTCTCTACGAACTAATCCTTCCTTCTTGCCTAAGGTGGTTTCCAGTGTGTCTTTAAATCAAACCATTCACTTACCAACCTTCTTCCCAAACCCACAGAACAAAGGAGAAAGACTCCTGCATTCCTTGGACATTCACAGGCAACTTCGCTACTACTTGGATAAAACTAAGGCTTTCAGAAAATCTGACCAGCTCTTTGTATCCTATGCTGCAGCTTCACAAGGGAAGGCTATATCAAAACAAACCATTTCCAAATGGATAGGACATTGCATTCATTTTTGCTATACCCATTATGGAAAACCAGTTCCTGCTACCATTAGACCCCACTCTACCAGGCAACAGCTACATCTACAGCCTTCCTCAGGGGGGTACCAACTAAGGAGATTTTGGAAGCTGCAACTTGGAGTTCAGTACACACTTTTACCAAACACTATCACTTACCACTTTACTCTAAGACTAGGGCTGGCTTCGCCACTGCAGTTCTGCAGGGCCTTCTAGCCTCCTCTAACCCTCTAACTCCTCCACCCATCCATAGCTTTGGGATTCTACCCAAGTGTGATGACTGCAGCAGGGTAACACGATGAACATAGTACAGTTTTGTACCTACCATAAATGTAGATGTTCGAGTGTACACCCTGCTGCAGTCCAGGTTACCCTCCCTCCATCGCCTCTGATCTAATTGGCTAAAACTATACAATACCTTCCTGATGTATTTGCTTATAGCTGGAGGGATTTTGTGTTTGTGCAAAAAATTACTTTATTTGGTACTAATTACTGACCACCTTTTTGGGGGCACCTGACATCTGAGGCAAGAAAAACTGAAGAAGATGGCGTCGGATGCATTATATATACCCCTGGCGCACTGATGTCGGGGAAGAAGCGACAGCAACCGACGCCAGACCAAGACTTTGGAATTCCGTCCGACTGCAGGACCGCCTGATGACAGGATAACCCAAGTTTGATGACTGCAACAGGGTGTACACTCTAACATCTACATTTTATGGTAGGTACAAAACTGTACTTTTGTTAGTCAGGTTTCGATGGATGTAAAGGCTTCTTGGATCTTGATTTGAAGTTTTTGGAGGGTGGGGCAGAGCACATTAAGGTGGAGTCATCAGCATATTGAACCAGGTTTGATAGAGGAGCGACTTTGTGAAGATTATTTGCAAATATAGTGAAAAGTAGGGGTCCTAAGATTGATCCTTTGGGTACTCCTAGTTTTACAGGAAGTAGGGGAAAGGAGTTTTTCACTGAACATCTTGTTGGCATTGGGAGAAAGAGTCTTGAAACCGTAATACAGTGGGGGTAGTTAGTTTTAATTCTGAGAGTGATGTTATTAGTTTTGTATGGGAGACTGTATCAAATGCCTTTAAGTCAAGGAAAACTGCAGACACTAGTTGGCAGTTGTTGCTTTGCATATTTACTAGGTTACTGAAATGAATGAGTGCAGTGGTAGTGCTATGGTTGGGGTGGAATCCGTGTTGAGTTTTGGCAAGAAGATTGTTTGAGAGGAGATGTGTTAGGACCTGGGTGTGGATACATTTTTCCAGTATTTTAGCCAGAGGGGAAAGTATAGCTATAGGGCAGTAGTTTGTTAGGTTAGTGGAGTACCCCCTTTGTATATTGGTATAATGTAGGAGATTTTCCAGAGAAGTGGCACCTTTTGTTCTGAAATTGATTTGTTAATGAATATAGAAACTGGGTAGAAATTTGGGAGGTAGTTTGTCTACTGCTAAGGTGGTGGGTTTAAGTTTGGTTAGGTGTCTATAGATGGTGTAAGTTGGTACAGGTTGAAGGACAAAGGAGTTAGCATTATTTGATTGGTTACATAGTATAGTGGGGGTTGAAGACTATCCTTGGTAATATTCTAGCTAGTAAGTTCCCCAGCTGTTCCTTATAGTTATCTAATTTTCCACAACGCCAAACAATGTGGGTCTGTGTACTGCTGTCCCCAGATTAACACTTTGAGCCGCTGTCTGCTGTTCCAGGAAATATTCTTGTCTACCACAGTGATGTATAAAAATATTTATGCAGACACTACCATGCAAAAATCCACATTTTGTTTTCAAATGTGTCCCTTTGCAGCTGAATTATTTGTGCCCAATCCACTACAGTAATATATTTCAGCAGTACCTTTTCCCAACCTTCCCTTAACCTGTTTAACTCCAGCTTTTCTCTGTGTTGTAACAGCTAAAATGGCTTTGAAATGTATTTTTTTCTGTCTGCCTTTGACTTGGACAGTCTGGGTGGGTGGAGGCCTGGGGACAGAAGCTCCATCACAGACTCTTCCCAGGTAAAAAAGAAAAATGTAGCAAGGTGTGTGTCTGTCTCTCTGTGTCTCTGTGTGTGTCTGTCTCTCTGTGTCTCTGTGTGTGTCTGTCTCTCTGTGTCTATGTGTGTGTCTGTCTCTCTGTGTCTATGTGTGTGTCTGTCTCTCTGTGTCTGTCTCTCTGTGTCTCTGTCTCTGTGTGTGAATTATAACCACATGTAAAGTCTGTACAGTTCTGGTAACTCTAAAATTTGTCAGGAAGCAAATGGATGTATACTGCAGAAGGAAACCTGTTAAGTTTAATGTTCTTACATTTCAGCACAGGAAGGTTTGTAAAGAGATCTAGATATAATGAAAAGTATAGTTGAGAAGTAAGTTATATAATTATGTAGGAGGAGAGATAGTATTTTACAGGAGAATAGTGGCAATACCATATGAGTGAGAGAGCAGGGAATACAATTAGCTCTATCTAGGCTGTCTGTTCTAATTGGAGTATATGGAAGGTTTATTACTTAGGTGTATAGAGAATGCACAAGAGGGTTAAGCAAAGGCAGATGGGGACAGTTAGAAAAAGAGAAGGAATGTCCAGTGTAAGCTAAAATGTGTCATCTAGTAAAACAACCGTAGAAACGAACATCACCTATAAATTCAGAAGTTAACAAAAACTTTCTTTCTTGCATTGCTAAAATTGTATTCGCATAGAATGTAGAAACTGCTGCCCCATCACAACAAGAAACTTGACTTCAGTTGCACCTATGCATACTGTTGAAATGAATGCAGTGTCTGTTAGTAATGATAATGTAATTGCACCTGACGTTAAGTCTAAATTTAAACAGCTGATGGGTCTGCCAAAAGGGTTTAAAATTCGGAATTATAATGTAACAATTAATGATGAACTCAAGATGGATTATACTACTTTGACTGTATTATTCAAAAAAAATTGGGGGAAAAAGTTAAAATCCTTGCAATGGACAGCATGGTTTTACACGAAAGTTTGAAAGCAAAGCATGTCCCTAGGGGGCTCAGACTTCATAAAATTCCATATAGTGCTGTGTTAAATACTGACTTTGGCAGAAAACTGGTCAACATATTTGAATCATGCAGGTTGTGAAATGATGTGTGAAATGATGGAGATTCTCATTCATCATGGCAAAGGACAAATAAATTCTTTAAAATTTTTATATACAAAGGGATGATTTTTATATGCAAAGGGACATTGATAAGTGTTTGCAGGACAGTAGCATAACAATGGAATACAGTCAAAAATTTTAAGAAAAGTTGCATATTTGGAAGAGAAAATTACGAAGCACAAAGTAAAAAATGATGTGGAACCACGTACTAACCAGGACAGATGTTCACTAAAATATAGACCAAAATATATTTTAGTTTATATTTTAGTGAACCCCTATTGCATTTGTTTCATTTTAGATATAATGGCATTAGGGGCTGCCTGGCCTGAATGGGTTTCAGATCTGTATCTGGTTATACTTCATTCTTGCCCATGTGCCTTCCAGTTTTCCTCTCATCTTGAGTATTTGATTAGCCTTTACAAATAAGCATGACAGATTTAATCTGTTGTGAGCTTAAAAACATCAGCTACTGAATAGTGGAGTAACCACTTGAGTTATTTTGCCCACTATCTATATATAATTCCCAGTGTATATTTAAGCAATGTTTGAGTGTTGTAATTTTATTTTTATTAAAATTGTGTTGTTATGATTTCTTTTAGTAAAGTTTACTTAACAGTACAATGTAATGTATCTGTAGGCTTTTATGCATGCTGATAGATGTTTCTGTTAATAAAAGAGCTTGTTTGTATGGTTTATGGTGTAGAGATATGCCAAACTATAGCTCCATCAGTCTAACAAGTTTAATATGCAAAGCCATGGAACAAATTATTGTGGACATGATCAACAAGAACAGTGGCAACCTACAGACACTGGACCCGTCCCAGTTTGCCCTTGTTGAAGAAAAGTCTTGGCTACTTAACCTGATAGACTTTTTTCAAGTGAGTCACCATAGTTATGGATGAGGGGGAAACAGTGAAACAGTAACCCAATCAGGTATTGTTGAGAAACTCTCAGGACTAGGCATAAATTAATACATAACCCACTGGATTGCCAGCTTGGTCACAGATAGGACCCAAGAAGTCCGGATCTGCGAGACGACTTCCACTGAGAGAACAGTCCAGGGCTGGCTCTGTGTTGGGCCCTCTCCTGTTTGACATCTAATTCTTGGAAGTAAAGGATAATGTCAAGAGCCTCTAGCTCATCAAGCTTGCAGATGACTGTAAATTGAGAGCTATCATAGATTCCCTCATGACAGCAACATCTTACAAGCGGGTGTAACACAAACAAATGACTGGTGCGAAAGCCACAGATTAAAACACAGTGTAAAGAAATGCATTATAGTGCCCTTTGGGAAAGCATCCACCCAAGCTAATTACTTTACTTTTACCAATAAAGTGCTCTAAGAATTAGCCTAGTAGTTAGGAATCTGGGTATATACATAGACAGCAGTCTGGCATTCGGCCAACACATAACCCAGATAGTAAGAAAATCATTCTATGTCACCCAACTCGTAAGTAAGGGCAGGACACCCAGGACCAAGGAAGTAATAGTACCACTGTACTCCGCCTTTATCAGACCCATCATTGAGTACAGTGCACCCCTTTGGTACTACCTGACCAGCCACTTGCAACAGTTGGAACTTCATCAAAGGTTCTTCACCAGGAGAATCCAGTGTATGAATACCCTGTCCTACACAGACTGCATTAAGGTCCTATCTCTCTACTCAGTCACCTACTGGTTACTGAGAGGTGGTCTATGCCTAGCATATAAGGCATTTTCAGATCCAGCTCTGATGGATCTCTTCCACATCCACAAGACAAACAGCACCAGGAAGACTAGATCCAGGGATCTAGTAGAAGCTGCAGGAGGGACCAGTATGCGTCTCAGAGGATCCCCACACTATAGAACAAGCTCTTCATCTACATAAAGCAGGTTCATCCTTGACCCTATTCAAAAGAAACCTTGATCATTGGATGGGAAATTGCAGATTCACCCTCCAGTCTGGCTTCCATATTTCTGATGGACAGTAGTTGACAGTAAATAAGTTAATCTCCAACAACTCCCCCCCCCCCCCCACACACACACATAACTCTTTGTTTATTCTTTACTAACTTACCCCACCATATAGGAACTCCGGGACAAAACTGGGTTGGGTTGCACTGCTAGGCTTGTACAGAACCTGGTGGTCATTAGCCTAGTATAAACCTATGAACTCTTATGGTCTTATTTTTCAAAATAGTAATAGGTAAACGAAGTATGTTTATAGTTAGAATGGTTTAGAGTGTAGAGAATCTTTGCCTTCCCACTGAAAGACTTAACCCTCTAATGTGTCTTCCCTACATCCTCCTGTTATTTCTTGTAGTATTTGTGGCTGAGTCTATTCTCCACTTACACCCTTTTTTCATCCTGGTCTACTTTTCTATTAGTCCCAGTTACTTCCATTCCAACTCAGCTTGAAGCTGAAATTCTTCTTGTGTTTTTCTCATGTTTTACCTCTCTCTCTCATTTGTCACCAGTACTTTACTATCCCTTTTTTTCTTCCCTCTCCATAACACTGACGACTTTTGTCCTGTCTTGTACCCCCAATAATTTAAAGTCTGATATCTCCATCCTCTCAATTCCTTAGTGCACCACATATCCATCAATAACTTTTTTAGCTTATTTAACTCAACAGGCCTTAGGTTTCCCTTTGGTAATTATAATAGGACCTCTAGTAGAACATCATCTCTTCTCAACTCCACCTCGTGACCAAATCTAGACTTCAAGTCTTCTTCATATTGTACATGCACCAGTATCATTATTAGTTCTAATCTGCACCCTTCCAGGCATAGTCTCAAGTCTGGGACACTCAGTCCTCCTTTTTTCTGGAGTAAGTAAGTTACCCATCCCAAAAATAATCCCTCATCAATTCCTTCATCTTTTTCAAGTGCACTTTGGGGAGCCCAAAAACTTGCCCTGGTATAAAACTGCAGTACACTAAACAGTTCCAAGACCTGTATCCACAGATCTATGTCCACTTTCATACCCTTCCATTTCCCCATCTGAGCTCTTGTTTCATAAACTTTCCCATATGTATCTTCTGATTACTCTTCCACCATACCTGTCGGTCATAACTCTGTGATCTGAAGTAGTTAACTTCATTTGATCAGCAACCTGTGGGTATCGGATCTGACCCTGGATCCGAGCCGGCAGCTTTCCAAGCTAAAGATCCGAGCTCTCAGCTCCTCCCCCTTACCCATAATACCCTGCTACCTCCCTCCAGTCCCCAGATCTCATTTGCCGCGGCTTCTGAAGCATAAGGGACGAGCTCTTAGCGTTTTAGGTGAGAGGAATTTAGGAGTATTTTTCTTAGAAAAATAGCGTTTTTGGTGTGTGTGCGTGTATAGTAAACCTGTAGTTTAGTTAAACCGTGTTTTAGTTATATTTAGTAGTAAATTAGTGTTTTTTTCCCCTTTCCCTTACTGTGCGTGTTAAGGTGTGTGATTGTGTGTGATGGCCGAGGGCCCTAAGGCCATTTTTTCAAAATGTGCTGAGTGTGGTCATAAGCTGTCCCCAGCGGATGGCCACACTCGGTGTGTTCTTTGCCTGCGGATAGCCCACTTAACATCGGGCTGCCAGATTTGTGCAGTCTTTAACCCTCAGGCTCTGTGGGACAGTAGAAACAAGCTAATCCTGGTGGGACTCTTGCCCCCAGGATTCTTTTTCCTCCTCTCCCTCAGTGGCGCCAGTCACGGCTGCCACTGTCCAGCCTTCAGCTCCCCCTCCCCTGGCTGGGACTCCACCTCCCGCTGCTTCCCAGGGAGAGGGGGACTCTTCCAGTAAAGAGAAGAGACATAGAGAGAAGGAGAGGGATAGGCACAAGAGCCATAAGCAGTGGGCCGAATCAGTTCCTTTGGCTCCGCCGTCTAAATTGACTTGTTCCCCCGTGAGGGTTTCCAGGTCTTCCCCCTCTCGGCTCCGTTCTCCACGCTTCTCTCCGGAGCTGGAGGAGGAGTCCCGGTCACCTTCGAGGTCATCTAGGTGGCCTTCCCAGCCTGCCTCGACGACTTCCAGGTCTACCAGGAGTCTGTCCGATGCAGATATGGACCAGATGATGCGTCGATTCCTGCAGGCCCAGATGCAGATGGGAGTGCTCCTGCCTCCCCCTCCCTCCGGGAGGGAGCTTGGCCCCTTTCTTTGTACCCATCGCTCCTTCTCCGATCCACTATCTGGTTTCGGAGCCGTCGGATCCGAGTCGTCTTGGAGCCGGGGAGTTGGCGCCTATAGAAGTTGCTACTTTGACACCGGCCTTACCCTCGAGTTTATCGGGTCATCTTTCGGATCCGAGCTCTCTGGGCCGAGAGCCAAGCTTCGGATCTGCAAGGGTGAGTGTGTCTTCGGCTCCGTTGCTGTCTGAGCACACTTCCCTTTCGGGTCCGATCGCGTCTGCTCCGACACCGGACCTCACGTCGGAGCCGAGGGGACTACTCTCGGAGCCTGGGGAGAGTGGTTCACCTTCGGCCTTCGTGGTGGAGAGGGTGCTGTCAAGGAGTTCGAAGTCCTCTGTCCGTGCTATGGATTCACCCTTCACTCCCTCGCATATGGGCTTGTCTTCCATCATCCCACCCCAGGGACAGCCTGCGTCTGTGCCCCAGTTAGTTCCCGTAGAGGAACAGGACCCTGTTGGTGAGCCCTCCTCAGACAGCCCCGCCAAGGAGGTCCCTCACAAACGAAACTGTAAGAGGAGGCACTTGGACTCCCCTGAGTCCCTCACAGAGGACACGGACTTAGAGGAGGGGGAAGGTTCCCCCAGGTCACCCCCAGAGGACGTCTCCTTTGGAGATATTATGGAGATGCTGCGCATAAGAGGGGGGTGGTCAGCCCAGAAACCTTCCTCAGATGAGTCTGTGTTTCTGGAAGCTTTCGACGCAGGCCCGTCTACCTCTTGGGTGTCCCCCCCGGCTGACCCCCTGGTAGACTTGATTACTACCAGGGTTTGGAAGGAGCCGGACACTGTGGAGCCAATCCCTAGGAGACCGGATAAAATTCTTAGTCCCCCTTCTGACAAGCTGGCGTGGAATAAAGGTTCCCTGGTAGATGCCATGGTGGTGGTGGCTGCCACCAAGAAGGAACTGGCACAAGAAAGTTCCTCGGTCCATCCTCCTGATAAGGAGTCTCGGACGATGGACCATATTGGAAAGCGGATGTTTGCTTCAGCCACCTTTTCTATAAGGGCGCTGAATTATCTGGCACACGTAATTAGGCTTCAGCGGGATCTGATAAGAGTACGCTGGGTCTCCCCTGGAGTCCATGGCGGCCGAGGACAAACAGACCTTCTCTGCTCACATGGCCCCTCTAAAGTCAATATCTAACACTTCTATGCGGCTTCTCTCCCATGCCATGGAGGGGACGGCTAGAGCCAGTGGAGCAGGGGTCGCCTTGCGGCACCACGCCTGGCTCCATCTTTGCGACTTTGCGGAACCCGTCAAGGCGTTCTTCGCGAACGCTCCCTTTGACGGTTCTACGCTATTCAGCAAAACCGTCCGTGACACGCTACTCCAGAGCGAAAAAGACAGGAAGACACTGAATGCCGTCAGAATCCGCTTCTCTGCTCCTCAAAGGTCCTTCTCAGGGAACCAGAGAGGAAAAAAGAAGATGTGGTTCCAGAAGTCTCAGCAGTCCCATCCTGCTCCGGACCCTTCGTCCTTCAGAGGCAGAGGAGGACAAGGTGGATGCCGGCCTAGAGGCAGAGGGGGGCCGAAGAATTTCGGGTCGAGAGAACCCTTCTCCGACCGACCCGTGCAGCAGCCCTGAGGGGTTGCCCGACTGTCCCTCTCTGGAGGCAGTCGGGGGGCGTTTCTAGCAAGTTGGGAGTCCATTACTACAGATCGCTGGGTGCTCCGAATAATATCCAGAGGTTACTGTATCCCCTTCCTGAATCTTCCCCCGCTAGCGAAGCGCCTCCCAGATGTCCCACCCAATCAGAGGGAGGCTGCGGCTTCAGAAATAAAGAAGTTACTAGAAAAAAGGGCCATCCAGCACGTCCCCCCAGAGCAGTCCGGGTTGGGCAATTACTCCAGGTTTTTTTTGGTGCCAAAAAAGACGGGGGTCTTAAGGCCAATTCTCGACCTGTTTACTTTGAACCTGTTCATTGCAATAGAGAAATTCCAGATGGTCACTCTACAATCTATTCTCCCCCTCCTGCAGGGGAACTACTGGATGTACTCCATAGACCTCAAGGATGCGTACTACCACATTCTCATGGACAGACCATCCAGGAGGTTTCTCCGCTTTCGGCTAGGGGCCAGTCATTATCAGTTCAGGGTTCTTCCGTTCTGACTCACCACAGCCCCCAGGGTGTTCACCAAGGTTATGGCAGTTGTGGCAGCCCACCTGAGACTTCAGGGAATTCAGGTCTTTCCATACCTAGACGACTGGCTCCTCACCACCCCCACCAGGCATCTACTCTGTTCTGCCAGGGATTATTCTTTACTCTTGGCTCATCATCTAGGCATTACCATAAATTTCAGGAAGTCGTCTCTTCATCCTGTTCAAGTTCTGGATTTCATAGGGGCCAGGATAAACACGCTTCAGTCCAGGGCCTTTCTGACAGCGGACAGGTTACGCATCTTGTCACTCCATGTAATAGCGCTTCTACAGTCCCCAGCCCCACTTGCAGAATTAGTCCTGAGAGCCCTAGGATCCATGACGGCAGCCATCAGCCTTTCACCTCTTGCTCTGTTACACATGAGAGTCCTTCAATGGACCCTTCAGGTCCAATGGTCCCTCCTCCTTCACCTATTGAATTCACCGATTCCCCTAAGCAGGGTTTGCAGGAACTCCCTTCTTTGGTGGCTCCATTCCCGAGAGCTCTGAGAAGGGAGACTGTTCATAATGCCTCAACCCCAAACCACACTCACCACGGACGCTTCTCGCCTCGGGAAGGGGGGCATTGCATGCGCAGAACTGTCCAAGGCACGTGGACCCCTGTAGAGACCATTCTGCATATCAGTGTTCTGGAGATGAGGGCGGTGCTTTTAGCGTTGCAAGTCCTTCAAGACCTTCTTCCTCCGGGGACTATTGCAATTCAGACAGACATGGCAGTAGTCTGGTACATCAACAAACAGGGAGGAACCAGGTTTTACCCTCTTTGTCGCGAGGCTATTAGAGTTTGGGAATGGGCGATTACCACCAACCGCTTTCTGATAGCAATGCACATTCTGGGCCGGTCCAACATCCTAGCGGACAAGCTGAGTCGTTCTATCCTCACACCTTACGAGTGGTCTCTAAACCCCTTAGTAGCGAAACAGATCTTCCTCAAATGGGGTCAGCCTTGCTGCGATCTCTTCACGTCTCCTTCAAACGCAAAATGCAGCAAAATTTTCGCTCTAATTCCTCCACCGGGGGAGAGTCTCAGAGATGCTCTGGTTCATGCTTGGTCGCCTGGTCTTCTTTATGCTTATCCTCCTCTTCTGCTAATGACGAAATTTCTGCAGAAAGCTCATCGGTTGGGGAGCAAAATAATCCTCATAGCCCCATTCTGGCCTCGCCAGATCTGGTTCCAGTACCTGCGGTCTGCATCATAGCTCCTCCTTGGGTCTTAGATCCCATTCCGGATCTGATCTCTCATCCTTCGGGATTGCAAACTCCGAATTTGGACGACCTCAAGCTCACAGCTTGGTTGATCCAGTTCCACTAATGGCTAGGACTCCCGGTATCTCGTCTTCCGTAAAATCTCTTCTGGTAGCAGCACATAAACCTTCTACCAGGAAGATCTACAAGAGTAAATGGAAGCGTTTTTCCATCTGGGCCAAACATAGGGATTTGGACCCTTTTACGGCTCCCATTCCAACAGTTCTTGAATTTCTGTCCCACATTTTTCACCAAGGGGCCAGTGCTTCTACTGTCAAGGTTCAGATGGCTGCTATTTCTCATTTCCACATCGGGGACAACCTTGGTCCCTTAGCTTCTGCTAAGATATGCAAGACCTTTTTGAAAGGCACCTTTCTGTTAAGACCTCCGGTCAAGAATGTGGTTCCCCTATGGGACTTAACCTTAGGTCTTCAGGCGCTAACTGGTCCACCCTTTGAACCTGCAGGTTCCGTCGATTTTTAAAATTCTTATCTTGGAAAACTGCTTTCCTGATTGCAATTACTTCAGCTAGAAGGGTATCTGAGCTTCAAGCCCTTTGTACAAAACCCCCGTACCTGGTCTTCCATAAGGACAGAGTTTCTCTCAGGAATAATCCTTCATTCTTGCCTAAGGTACCCTCCGAGACCAATATCAATCAAACCATCAATTTGCCTGTTTTCTTCCCCACCTTTCAGAACAAAGGGGAATACAGACTGCACTTGTTGGATGTGCATAGACAAGTGCGATTTTACTTGCACAGGACAGCTGCTTCTCGCAAATCGGAGCAGCTTTTCATGTCTTTTGCTAAGCCGTCCTTAGGCAAGCCTATTATGAAAGTTACCTTAGCTAGATGGATATCCTGCTGCATCTTACACGCATATACAGCGTCTGGTCGACCAGAATCCTTGAGGGTTCATGCTCACTCTACCCGTTCTATGGCTACCTCTGCAGCATTTTGGTCAAGGGTTCCCTTAGATGACATCTGCTCAGCGGCTACTTGGGCCCCTTCATTTCTTATTACAAGCTGGATCTGATATCCAGAGGTAGGGCAGCCTTTGGCTCCGCAGTGCTCCGGAATATCCTTCCTTGAGGACCTCCCATGTTTTTGGTAGCTGGTGACTCTGTCCCACAGGTTGCTGATCAAATGAAGTTAACTACTTCAGATAAAGAAGTTATGTACTCACCGTAACGTTCCATCTGAGTAGGTAACTTAATTTGTCAGTAACCGACCTCCCCTCCTTCCCCCTAGCCTGTTTCGTGGTCATATTCATGATGGAATGTTTTTCCTTCTGTCACGCATCAGGTTAGCGTTTCTCTTTCGAGTATGTTTGACTGTTGTTGGTGGATAATTTGGCAAACTCGATCTGAGGACTGGAGGGAGGTAGCAGGGTATTATGGGTAAGGGGGAGGAGCTGAGAGCTTGGATCTTTAGCTTGGAAATCTGTCGGCCTCAGATCCGGGGTTGGATCCAATACCCACAGGTTGTTGACAAATGAAGTTACCTACTCAGATGGAACGTTATGGTGAGTACATAACTTCTTTTTTTATCTGTGATTTCCAAATCCATGACTGTTTCCCTCAGTAACTCTTGGACATGCTTATTGGTTGCATCTTTGCTTGATTTATTCTGTATACCAACTATTAAACTTCTTAAAATTTCCAGACTCTTTTCAAAGCGTAATTCAAGTGAAGAGTAATTTTTGTCTGCCCTCCCTCCCAGTCCTACCCCTTTATTAAGTTGTTTCTTATAGTAATAGCCAGTGGCTCCAAGTATAAGGCAAATAGCAAAGGGGGATACTGGCATCCTTGCCTGTTCCTTATTCTGTTCTTATCTCTTTTGATACCCTAGCTCTCAGATTAATTCTTGCCTTTGATGTGGTATAGATCCCTTTTATAATCTGTAACCATCTATCTGGAAATCTCCACATTTCTGTTAAGTTAAATAAGTATATCCACCTTATTTTGTCAGATGTTCTCCGTGTCTAATGACAATATCACTGACGGCCTCTCCTTTCGTGAGCATCTTGTAGAAAAACTAGCATATTAAATATATGATCAGATGTCCTTCTTCCCCCACAAACCCAGTTTGATCTTGTTGTATTGTTCTGTGAAGTAGTCCAGACAGAGACTGTAAGCCATAATTTGCATAAAGCATTTGTAATCAGAGTTGAAAAGGGTCTACATTAGGATGGTGACAGGAGATCTCGCCCTTCTTTGTAAATCACTATAACCACTGCTTCCTTCCAAGAAGCCGGAACCTCTTCCTCCTGCATAATTTTATTAAACAGCTGTATCCATAATTCACACATCCTCCCCTTAACTACTTCCCATAACTCTGTGGAAGTTCATCACTACCCGGTGTTTTCCCTCTTGATAGCCTTTCCCGTACCTTTCCTATCTGTTTCCATGTTAACAAAACAGTTGATTTTCTTCTGTCTCCCTCTACCAATTGTTAATTCTGGGATATTCCATGTTTCCACCCCCTCCACCAACTGATGCCCAACAAAATCCTTCATAAAGACCACTGTAATATCTAATAAAGCTGCTTAGTATGTCTTCCAACTTCATCTTAATCTGTCCCCCTTCCTTGAGATATTTCCATGTCTATGTCCTGTTGCCTCAACCTGACTGTTAAGGCTTTTGTTGCCTTAGCAGAGCTGCAGAAGCACACTTTTCTTTCCCCACTCAGTTTTCCCTTATCCTCTCATCCACACAGATTTGTAGGCTCCATTTTATTGCCTAATCCTCTCTTTCACTCTTTATTTGCTTGCATTATGTCCACTCCACATCTCTGAATCTCTCCCAGTTCAATTAGTATTGCTTTCTGGTTTATCCTTGTGGTGTTTTTGTTGTACCCATTATTTTATCTTCTCTCTTACCTCCATATTAAACCCACCCCCTCTTTCTGTGTTCTGGTATAACTCGCATGCAAACACTAGATTCTTTCCAACCCCTCCTCATTGTTTTCTTAATCCATTAAGTATCCAGGCAGCAGCCAGTGCCGATCAGAGTTCGCTCCCTGGATTCATTTCGGATCAGGCACTGGTAGCACATGATCCGACTGGGTGATTGGCTCACAAATGATTTTTCCCACTCACTTTTCATTTCTTTGTTCACATATCCTCTGGCCATCCTAGACTAACTTTGATACTTATAAGAATAATGTGTGTATCCTTCTTCCAGATCTTCCTTCTCCCTAGTTTTCCAAATATCTCTTCATCCTGTTGTTTCCACATAGTCCCTCTAAAATATCTCTTATTAACCATTTCGTTTCTTGGGCTCCCTCTCAAAATCTTTCCTTCCTGTGAATGTATTCCAGCGCCTTTTACTAAACAGTGTCCACCTTGGGGAAAAATGCATGCTTTGCTAGGATCCCTCTCAGTGCTCTAATTGTCGATCTGATGTTGCCCTTTTCAGTCTTCCTCAATGTATGTGTTACGAATCCAATCCTTAGATGCAAATCGGCCTCATTCTACACACTTTAGATCCAACTCTTGAGCTCCTCCCTCTAAACATAATGCCAAAGTCCATCCCCAATACCCCAGATCTCATTTGCTGCCATCACAAATGGACGTAGCTCTACCCTTGCAGCATTTGATATGTGGATTTAGGTAGCCATAAGTGTATTTTTCTCCTCACGTGCACACACACATGCGCTCGCACACACACACACACACACACACACACACACACACACACACACACACACACACACACACACACACACACACACCACACACTGTTTTGCATGGAAAATCAAAGTAATTTTCCACCTTTTGATTGAACCAGTTTGCTGAAATTGGTAATAAATTACCAAAATTTAAGAAATGGTAACACGGAATCGACATTTGAACATCTGAAGGTCAATTGTCAAAAGTCCACATTACGGGTAACATTTTTGCAGGAGGGCAAGCCCCCGTGCACCACCCACACAGCCTGCAGATTATATATTCCAGCTTCAAGATCACACTACATTGAGTAAAGGGTACATTTCCCAATCCCCACTGTAGTGGGATCCGTTATCAGAACATCGATTCCACATTAGCGAATGCATGCTACCATTCGCTAATGTGGACTTGAACATTTTCCGGATCTGCATTACAAAAACTTGAAAACAGTCTTTTCGATCTTCCCAGCTTTTTGTAAGTGCAGGTATAAATTTTCATATTAAACTGACAAACACAGACACACACATACATATATATATATGCTTAACTTAGCATTTCGGCTTTTCCCAGTTAGGGGATGCCACAGCAAAACTCTGGTCCGCTAATGATTGGCAGTGGATTCTTAGGGTGCCTAGTTGCCAGCCAGACGCCCAGTCTTCAAAGAAGGCACA